>NW_028159098.1:0-20896 GCF_964263955.1 Coregonus lavaretus | reverse complement strand
GGTAGCACTCAACCTTTATTGTGGGGACAACGTCGCTGATGCATTTTCTAATGAAGCCGGTGACGGAGGTGGTTAGCTCATCGATGTTATCGGTGGCGTCTTGGAACGTATTACAATCAGCGCTAGCAAAAACAGTGCTGTAGCATAATCTCTGATTCTGATGACCATTTCTCAACGGAGCATGTCACGGTTACTTCCTGTTTTGAGCTTCTGCTTGTAAACAGTAAGCAGGAGTACGGAGTCATGATCTGATTTGCCGAATTGGGGACGAGGGAGGGCCTTGTATTCTTGCTTGTGGGTAGAGTAACAGTGGTCTAGGACTTTATCGCCCCCTAGTGGCGAAGGACACATGTTCAAATCAAATCAAATCAAATTTTATTGGTCACATGCGCCGAATACAACAGGTGCAGACATTACAGTGAAATGCTTACTTACAGCCCTTAACCAACAGTGCATTTATTTTAAACAAAAAAAGTAAAAATAAACCAACAACAAATAATATGAGTGTTGAGAAAAAAAAAGAGCAGAAGAAAAATAAAGTGACAGTAGGGAGGCTATATATACAGGGGGGTACCGTTGCAGAGTCAATGTGCGGGGGCACCGGCTAGTTAAGGTAGTTGAGGTAATATGTACATGTGGGTAGAGTTAAAGTGACTATGCATAAATACTTAACAGAGTAGCAGCAGCGTAAAAAGGATGGGGTGGGGGGGCAGTGCAAATAGTCCGGGTAGCCATGATTAGCTGTTCAGGAGTCTTATGGCTTGGGGGTAGAAGCTGTTGAGAAGTCTTTTGGACCTAGACTTGGCACTCCGGTACCGCTTGCCGTGCGGTAGCAGAGAGAACAGTCTATGACTAGGGTGGCTGGAGTCTTTGACAATTTTGAGGGCCTTCCTCTGACACCGCCTGGCATAGAGGTCCTGGATGGCAGGAAGCTTTGCCCCAGTGATGTACTGGGCCGTACGCACTACCCTCTGTAGTGCCTTGCGGTCGGAGGCCAAGCAGTTGCCATACCAGGCGGTGATGCAAACAGTCAGGATGCTCTCGATGGTGCAGCTGTAGAATTTTTTGAGGATCTGAGGACCCATGCCAAATCTTTTTAGTCTCCTGAGGGGGAATAGGCTTTGTCGTGCCCTCTTCACGACTGTCTTGGTGTGTTTGGACCATGATAGTTCGTTGGTGATGTGGACACCAAGGAACTTGAAGCTCTCAACCTGTTCCACTACAGCCCCGTCGATGAGAATGGGGGCGTGCTCAGTCCTCTTTTTTTTCCTGTAGTCCACAATCATCTCCTTTGTCTTGGTCACGTTGAGGGAGAGGTTGTTGTCCTGGCACCACACGGCCAGATCTCTGACCTCCTCCCTATAGGCTGTCTCATCGTTGTCGGTGATCAGGCCTACCACTGTTGTGTCGTCGGCAAACTTAATGATGGTGTTGGAGTCGTGCCTGGCCATGCAGTCATGGGTGAACAGAGAGTACAGGAGGGGACTGAGCACGCACCCCTGAGGGGCCCCCGTGTTGAGGATCAGTGTGGCAGATGTGTTGTTACCTACCCTTACCACCTGGGGGCGGCCCGTCAGGAAGTCCAGGATCCAGTTGCAGAGGGAGGTGTTTAGTCCCAGGATCCTTAGCTTAGTGATGAGCTTAGAGGGCACTATGGTGTTGAATGCTGAGCTGTAGTCAATGAATAGCATTCTCACGTGTTAATGACAGTTGGGCATTACGTATCTTAATGACGCGGAATTAAAATTGCCGGCCACAAGGAAAGCAGCCTTCGGGTGCATGTTTATACCCTTGTACAGTCTTGTTGTTTTTATTGTCCTGATGTGGAACGTCTACAACAGTCACGATAACAGATGAAAACTCTCTCAGGAGGTAGAAGGGTCGGCATTTGACCATTGGGTATTCCAAGACGGGTGAACAGTGGGTGACACTTCCACTGCACTAGAGTCAGCAAAACATTTACTGTTGGTGAAGAGGGGGGGGGGGGGGGGGTGTATCTTGTCCGAAAGCCATGTTTCAGAAAAGCAGAGAATATTGCAGTTATGAGAGTCCTGTTGGTAGCAAATCCCTCCAAATCGGAGGTCATCCATCTTATCATCAAGTGACTGTACATTGGCCAGTAGAATGGAGGGAAGAGGTGGTCGGATTTCTCTTCGCCTTAACCTCTCTTGCCTCTGTAACGCCGGCGTTTCCTCTTGGATACCCCCAAAATTGGGTCGGAATTACAGAAAGAGCCCAGGGCAGATGAGTCGAAGTCGAAATTGAAGCCGGACTTGAGGTAAGTGACTGCCGATCCGATATTCAAAAGTTATTGTCGGTTATAAGAAATTATAGGGGATACATTTAGTGCAAAAAAAAAAGTTAAGATAAGAAATAATCACAAAATAGCAAAGTTGGATCAGAGCTCGCGAGACGACAGCCGTACAGTACGGCGCCATCTTCCTTATGTGCTAACATGGTCCACCAGTTGGGAATCACTCTTGTGTGAGATATCACAAACATACCTGTAGCTCAGTTGGTAGAGCATGGCGCTTGCAACGCCAGGGTTGTGGGTTCGTTTCCTACGGGGGGCCAGTATGAAAATGTATGCACTCACTAACTGTAAGTCGCTCAGGATAAGAGCTTCTGCTAAATGACTAAAATGTAAATGTAAATACCTAAACACTGCAAAGTCTAAGCATCTGTTTACACTATCCCTGATGCAGTGAATATAAACATCTAAAAATGAAGCTTTATGCGACATCTTTTTGAGTGCGGACCCATCACACTTGCTTATACAGTGAGGGAAAAAAGTATTTGATCCCCTGCTGATTTTGTACGTTTGCCCACTGACAAAGACATGATCAGTCTATAATTTTAATGGTAGGTTTATTTGAACAGTGAGAGACAGAATAACAACGAAAAAATCCAGAAAAACGCATGTCAAAAATGTTATAAATTGATTTGCATTTTAATGAGGGAAATAAGTATTTGACCCCCTCTGCAAAACATGACTTAGTACTTGGTGGCAAAAACCCTTGTTGGCAATCACAGAGGTCAGACGTTTCTTGTAGTTGGCCACCAGGTTTGCACACATCTCAGGAGGGATTTTGTCCCACTCCTCTTTGCAGATCTTCTCCAAGTCATTAAGGTTTCGAGGCTGACGTTTGGCAACTCGAACCTTCAGCTCCCTCCACAGATTTTCTATGGGATTAAGGTCTGGAGACTGGCTAGGCCACTCCAGGTCCTTAATGTGCCTCTTCTTGAGCCACTCCTTTGTTGCCTTGGCCGTGTGTTTTGGGTCATTGTCATGCTGGAATACCCATCCACAACCCATTTTCAATGCCCTGGCTGAGGGAAGGAGGTTCTCTCCCAAGATTTGACGGTACATGGCCCTGTCCATCGTCCCTTTGATGCGGTGAAGTTGTCCTGTCCCCTTAGCAGAAAAACACCCCCAAAGCATAATGTTTCCACCTCCATGTTTGACGGTGGGGATGGTGTTCTTGGGGTCATAGGCAGCATTCCTCCTCCTCCAAACGCGGCGAGTTGAGTTGATGCCAAAGTGCTCCATTTTGGTCTCATCTGACCATAACACTTTCACCCAGTTCTCCTCTGAATCATTCAGATGTTCATTGGCAAACTTCAGACGGGCCTGTTTATGTGCTTTCTTGAGCAGGGGGACCTTGCGGGCGCTGCAGGATTTCAGTCCTTCACGGCGTAGTGTGTTATCAATTGTGTTCTTGGTGACTATGGTCCCAGCTGCCTTGAGATCATTGACAAAATCCTCCCGTGTAGTTCTGGGCTGATTCCTCATCGTTCTCATGATCATTGCAACTCCACGAGGTGAGATCTTGCATGGAGCCCCAGGCCGAGGGAGATTGGCAGTTATTTTGTGTTTCTTCCATTTGCGAATAATCGCACCAACTGTTGTCACCTTCTCACCAAGCTGCTTGGCGATGGTCTTGTAGCCCATTCCAGCCTTGTGTAGGTCTACAATCTTGTCCCTGACATCCTTGGAGAGCTCTTTGGTCTTGGCCATGGTGGAGAGTTAGGAATCTGATTGATTGATTGATTGATTGATTGCTTCTGTGGACAGGTGTCTTTTATACAGGTAACAAAATGAGATTAGGAGCACTCCCTTTAAGAGTGTGCTCCTAATCTCAGCTCGTTACCTGTATAAAAGACACCTGGGAACCAGAAATCTTTCTGATTGAGAGGGGGTCAAATACTTATTTCCCTCATTAAAATGCAAATCAATTTATAACGTTTTTGACATGCGTTTTTCTGGATTTTTGTTTTGTTATTCTGTCTCTCACTGTTCAAATTAACCTACCATTAAAATTATAGACTGATCATTTCTTTGTCAGTGGGCAAACGTACAAAATCAGCATGGGATCAAATACTTTTTTCCTCACTGTATGTATTAACGAATTGGCGAAGGCACTAGAACAATCTGCAGCACCCAGCCTCACCCTACTAGAATCTGAAGTCAAATGTCTACTGTTTGCTGATGATCTGGTGCTTCTGTCACCAACCAAGGAGGGCCTACAGCAGCACCCTAGATCTTCTGCACAGATTCTGTCAGACATGGGCCCTGACAGTAAATCTCAGTAAGACAAAAATAATGGGTTCCAAAAAAGGTCCAGTTGCCAGGACCAAAAATACAAATTCCATCTAGACACCGTTGCCCTAGAGCACACAAAAAACTATACATACCTCGGCCTAAACATCAGCACCACAGGTAACTCCCACAAAGCTGTGAACGATCTGAGAGACAAGGCAAGAAGGGCCTTCTATGCCATCAAAAGGAACATAACATTTGAAATACCAATTAGGATCTGGCTAAAAATACTGGAATCAGTTATAGAACCCATTGCCCTTTATGGTTGTGAGGTCTGGGGTCCGCTCACCAACCAAGAATTCACAAAATGGGACAAACACCAAATTGAGACTCTGCATGCAGAATTCTGCAAAAATATCCTCCGTGTACAACGAAAAACACCAAATAATGCATGCAGAGCAGAATTAGGCAGATACCCGCTAATTATCAAAATCCAGAAAAGAGCTGTTAAATTCTATAACCACTTAAAAGGAAACGATTCCCAAACCTTCCATAACAAACCCATCACCTACAGAGAGATGAACTTGGAGAAGAGTCCCCTAAGTAAGCTGGTCCTGGGGCTCTGTTCACAAACACAAACAGACCCCACAGAGCCCCAGGACAACAACAACAACACAATTAGACCCAACCAAATCATGAGAAAACAAAAAGAGAATTACTTGACACATTGGAAAGAACAAACAAAAAAACTGAGCAAACTTAACGCTATTTGGCTCTAAACAGAGAATACACAGTGGCAGAATACCTGACCACTGTGACTGACCCAAATTTAAGGAAAGCTTTGACTATGTACAGCCTTGCTATTGAGAAAGGCCGCCGTAGGCAGACCTGGCTCTCAAGAGAAGACAGGCTATGTGCACACTGCCCACAAAATGAGGTGGAAACTGAGCTGCACTTCCTAACCTCCTGCCAAATGTATGACCATATTAGAGACACATATTTCCCTCAGATTACAGCGATCCACAAAGAATTTGAAAACAAACCCAATTTTGATAAACTCCCTTATCTACTGGGTGAAAAACCACAGTGTGCCATCACAGCTGCAAGATTTGTGACCTGTTGCCACAAGAAAAGGGCAACCAGTGAAGAACAAACACCATTGTAAATACAACCCATATTTATGTTTATTTATTTTCCCATTTGTACTTTAACTATTTGCACATTGTTACAACACTCTATATATACATAACTTCTGAGTGTAATGTTTACTGTTAATATCTATTGTTCATTTCACTTTTGTTTACTATCTACTTCACTTGCTTTGGCAATGTTAACATACGTTTCCCATGCCAATAAAGCCCTTAAATTGAATTGAATTGAGAGAGAGAGAGACAGAGAGAGAGAGAGACAGAGACAGAGAGAGAGAGAGAGAGAGAGAGAGAGAGTTAGAGAGAGAGTTAGAGAGAGAGACAGAGAGAGAGAGAGAGAGAGAGAGACAGACAGACAGACAGACAGACAGACAGACAGACAGACAGACAGACAGACAGACAGACAGACAGACAGACAGACAGACAGACAGACAGACAGACAGACAGACAGACAGACAGACAGACAGACAGACAGACAGAGAGAGAGAGAAACTGACAGCTCCAGTGGAGGCTTGGCCATCATGCCTCAGTAGAAGGTCAACAGTAGCCTAGGCCAGGCCCCAGTTTGTCAGACAGACTCAGTGCTGGACATGATAATAAGCTGGGAGTGATTGAAGCGAGTGAAGACAAACTCACACAGACAGACAGGCCCAATCTGCTGGTCCCCACAGGTGATGGCAACACTTCTTCTCTTTAATTAATCTAGAGCACAGTGAACGCCTTTCTCTCCTCTCTCAACCTCCATCATCCTCCTCTCTCCCCTGTCCCGCCAGTCAAATTTACTCAGCTGTCCTGACGGCAGGGGGGAATCGTGTGGAAGAAGTCAAATTAGAATGGCTGCAGTAGTGCGGATCCGACAGAGCACCTGTTAATACACAACGGCCTGTACAGAGACAATTAGAGAGAGCTACAGGCTCCCTGGGTGTGTCTCACAGCGTCTGTTGTAACTACAATCAGTTAGTGTGTATCTAACTGAGGCGTGTGTGTGTGTGTGTTTGTGTCTGTGTGCGTGTGTGTGTTTGAGAGAGGGAGGGAGAGAGAGATGTCTCTCGTCATGTCATCACATTAACAACAGGAGGCACCATAACAGCAGCAGTTGAGACAGGGAGTGAGAACCTCTTAATAGGCTCCTACTGGCCATCCACCACAATTACTACTACTGCCATTGGCTTCAAATAAGACACTGACACTAAGTAACAGCATCTGATTATATCTCATGAAATACTGTTCATCACAGTTCAAAGAAAAATGTATATTCAGTCACTGGGTTACGTGCTGTAATACTGTATGAGAGATTGGTATATGGGTAATTATATTACATCATTATGTGGAGGGGGGAATTAAAATGGATGGATTGAGAGAGATGGACCCCATGCAGCCATTGAGCCACTTGTTCAAAGGAGATCCATCTCCTGCATCAGGGGGTCTGTACCTCTGATCTACACAGGGGGTGATGCTGAGCACACACACACACACACACACACACACACACACACACACACACACACACCCCAGGCTGGGAGAGAGGGAGGGGAGAGATCGAGGATAAAGATGCCTGCAGTGTATGGTAATGAGGAGGTGTTCAGTGGACACATACAAGATCACAAAATCGTATGTATTGTCAAATTGCACACACAGCAGCAGCTTGTTACAATGTACATACAGTGAGGGAAAAAAGTATTTGATCCCCTGCTGATTTTGTACGTTTGTCCACTGACAAATAAATGATCAGTCTATAATTTTAATGGTAGGTTTATTTGAACAGTGAGAGACAGAATAACAACAAAGAAATCCAGAAAAAGCATGTAAGAAATGTTATAAATTGATTTGAATTTTAATGAGGGAAATAAGTATTTGAACCCCTCTCAATCTGAAAGATTTCTGGCTCCCAGGTGTCTTTTATACAGGTAACGAGCTGAGATTAGGAGCACACTCTTAAAGGGAGTGCTCCTAATCTCAGCTTGTTACCTGTATAAAAGACACCTGTCCACAGAAGCAATCAATCAATCAGATTCCAAACTCTCCACCATGGCCAAGACCAAAGAGCTCTCCAAGGATGTCAGGGACAAGATTGTAGACCTACACAAGGCTGGAATGGGCTACAAGACCATCGCCAAGCAGCTTGGTGAGGTGACAACAGTTGGTGCGATTATTCGCAAATGGAAGAAACACAAAATAACTGTCAATCTCCCTCGGCCTGGGGCTCCATGCAAGATCTCACCTCGTGGAGTTGCAATGATCATGAGAGCGGTGAGGAATCAGCCCAGAACTACACGGGAGGATCTTGTCAATGATCTCAAGGCAGCTGGGACCATAGTCACCAAGAAATCAATTGGTAACACATTACGCCGTGAAGGACTTAAATCCTGCAGAGCCAGCAAGGTCCCCCTGCTCAAGAAAGCACATATACATGCCCGTCTGAAGTTTGCCAATGAACATCTGAATGATTCAGAGGAGAATTGGGTGAAAGTGTTGTGGTCAGATGAGTCCAAAATCGAGCTCTTTGTGGTGGAAACATTATGCTTTGGGGGTGTTTTTCTGCTAAGGGGACAGGACAACTTCACCGCATCAAAGGGACGATGGACGGGGCCATGTACCGTCAAATCTTGGGTGAGAACCTCCTTCCCTCAGCCAGGGCATTGAAAATGGGTCGTTGATGGGTATTCCAGCATGACAATGACCCAAAACACACGGCCAAGGCAACAAAGGAGTGGCTCAAGAAGAAGCACATTAAGGTCCTGGAGTGGCTTAGCCAGTCTCCAGACCTTAATCCCATAGAAAATCTGTGGAGGGATCTGAAGCTTCGAGTTGCCAAACGTCAGCCTCGAAACCTTAATGACTTGGAGAAGATCTGCAAAGAGGAGTGGGACAAAATCTCTCCTGAGATGTGTGCAAACCTGGTGGCCAACTACAAGAAACGTCTGACCTCTGTGATTGGCAACAAAGGTTTTGCCACCAAGTACTAAGTCATGTTTTGCAGAGCGGTCAAATACTTATTTGGTGAGAAGGAGATTGGCAGTTCTTTTGTATTTCTTCCATTTGCGAATAATACTTATTTCCCTCATTAAAATGCAAATCAATTTATAACATTCTTGACATGCGTTTTTCTGGATTTTTGTTGTTGTTGTTATTCTGTCTCTCACTGTTCAAATAAACCTACCATTAAAATTATAGACTGATCATTTCTTTGTCAGTGGGCAAACGTACAAAATCAGCAGGGGATCAAATACTTTTTGTGTGTGCACACTAACACACACACATACACACGCACTTACACACACGTGTCAGTATCCATTTGAAACTGTGAAGAGCTGCAGTATGCATATATGCAAATGAGTGAGAGACACCTGCTGCTTTCTAGATATAACATGTTGATGAGAGAGAGAGAGAGAGAGAGAGAGAGAGAGAGAGAGAGAGAGAGAGAGAGAGAGAGAGAGAGAGAGAGAGAGAGAGAGAGAGAGAGAGAGAGATAGAGAGAGAGAGAGAGAGAGAGACAGAGAGAGAGAGAGAGAGACTCTCCAGGGCGGTGCTATCAGAGGGAAATCAAAGAGCTGGGCTTGACAGTATCGTTGGGCATTCTAATGATCTAGCTGGCCTGCTGTCACCTGCCCCACTGGTCACTGACTTGACACACACACACACAGTGATTGAGCCTCTGTTAGGTGCTTGGTTAGCTCACAGTCACACACACACAAATATCCAGGACAGATACAGAGCATCCCTAGAGGAATGGCGACAGCGTAATTGTGCAGTCTTTACCTGGCCTGATAGATGAGTAGCTGATCGATCTATCTAATTTCCCCCTCCTGTTAGTTAGCCACAGCCTCTCCTCTCCCCTAGGGACACACTGTACATGACTTATTCATTACAATGAGCTGGGGCTGGGGCTGCAGTAGACACACATATTCACACACACACACGCAACTGCACACTCACTGTGTACAAACAAAACAAACATGACTAACACTCTACACACACAAACACCCAACAAATAACTGATCAACAACTGATTTCATACAACCAATTGTGAGGCAGAGATAGAGAACCCTATCCATCTGTGAGTGTTTAGAGTTATCTCTATCGGTTCAGTGAAGCAGCACAACTCTGCCTATGAAGCCAGCTACAAAACAAAGCATTAAAGCTGAAAACCATCTCTCCCACTTCCAGGATAAATATATTCATTTATTCTGACCAAACAAAACACAAAAAAGGCCCCGACAAGCAGCTGTTAATTATAATGAAATCATTACCTCGGTTGAGCAAACAAGGTAATTTGGTGTCAGAGAGAGAGAGAAAGAGAGAGGATGAGAGAGAGAGAGCGAGAGATAGAGAGAGAGAGAGAGAGAGAGAGAGAGAGAGAGAGACAGAGAGAGAGAGAGAGAGAGAGAGAGAGAGAGAGAGAGAGAGAGAGAGAGAGAGAGAAGATGGTGGGGGTTTTCTGGGGGAGGGAGGAGGGAGGAGAAAATCATCCGTTTATGAAAACAAAACAGCCTTGGTGGAGGCAGGTGGGCACACATTGGCTCTATCAGGACCAGCCAGCTGTGTCATTTGTACACACACACACACACACATTATGCTATTCATAACCACACTCACACTGCATCTATCTTTTCACATTACACTGTATTCACAATCACTTCAAGGGCTTAATGGTGGCATGCTCACACACACACGCAAACACGGCATGAGGAGTGGCGCAGTGGTCTGTGCCACTAGAGATCCTGGTTCGAATCCAGGCTCTGTCGTAGACGGCCGCGACCGGGAGACCCATGGGGCGGTGCACAATTGGCCCAGTGTCGTCCAGGGTAGGGGAGGGAATGGCCGGCAGGGATGTAGCTCAGTTGGTAGAGCATGGTGTTTGCAACGCCAAGGTTGTGGGTTCGATTCCCACGGGGGGCCAGTATGAAAAAAAAAAATGTATGCACTCACTTAACTGTAAGTCGCTCTGGATAAAAGCGTCTGCTAAATGACGTAAAATGTAAAAATGAGGAGGAATCACATCAAGGGAGTCAGGTGTTGTTCCTAATCCAGCAGATAGGGGGCGATACTGGTAGCAAGCCATACTACAGTACTGAACAGAAAGCAACAATGTTGTCACTTCTTATAGCCTGTACCTGCTGACACTATGGCAGGCAAGGATTCAAGACCAAGAAATGAGCTTTTAATGGGTTACACATTATTACACATACACACTTTGAATCTCAGACTGGGCATGCTAAATGCGTTAGACTGGGTGGGTGGAGGTTTGGTATAGGCCATGTAACGGAGTGCATTTTAATTAAAGACCTTGGATGAACACTTGACAAAAATATGAAGATATAAAGTCATAAACTGAGGATTTAAGAAGCACTCCATCTCTGGGCTGACATGAAGTGTGACAGCATATTCATGAGTGTGGAGTGTGAGCTGAGTGTGGTAGTTATTATGAGTGTGAGGGGACACAGACACAGCCACAGGGTGGCACAGTGTGGTGGCCATGGGGGTGGAGGGATAGTTATAAATCACATCGCAATTAGAAGCCTCCTTAATATTGTCACGATGGGGAGACGTGAGCAAAGGGGGAGACGGTTCGGGTGTGTGCGTCTTTGTATGTCTGCGCGCGCGCTTGTGTGTGTATGCCCCAGTGTGTGTGTGTGTGTGTGTGTGTGTGTGTATGCCCTTGTGTGAGTTTTCTCTCTCATTTCCTCCTTCCTCTGTTTAGGGCTGAGAAGCACAGATCACATCCTGGTCCATTAGGAGGTCAGAGTAGGCAGGGTAGCGTCAGTTTACCACCTGTTTATCTCCTCCACAGCAGCCAGAGCAGAGGCCAGCTAAGAGCAATGACAGCATCAGCCTGATGAGAGAACATCCTAATATGGGCACAGTGCCATAGAGAGGCCTTCCCGGAAGAGAACTTCCAAGGTAAATACTGTATGGGTCTTCACAACATGAATGAAGAAGAGTAATATCATTAAGGTTGCAGCAGCCCTGTTTCCAAATGCTAAGTGCTGTCAAATGCACCCAGGAGTAAAGTAGTCCTTCTAATTCTGCTGTAGGCACTTCACAGTTAGCTAACTTTCCTTCCCTCACTGAAGTGCAATAAGAGGGCCTCAGCGGTTTTGACTAAAGCAGAAAACAGCAGGCAAGAAGTTTTTGGTTGAAATAAAGGAAGATGTGAAAGGAAGATAGAGAGACAACCTGTACTTTTTCTTCCGTTGCTGCTGACAGACAGCCAGGGTGACCTAGCCGGTGTATATCCAGTTACTGCAGTACAGTTATACAACTGTACAGCAAACCCACGAATGTCTCCAACATCCCAAAGACAAAAACACCGTTATTTTGGGTGATAGCAACCCGCTACTTTCTTCCCCTCTAACTCCCAGCTCTAAAACTTGTCCGCGTTCTGCCAGGGCAAACAAATTGCAATGGCACATCCCTTTGCATTTAGACTAGAGCCTGACAGCCAGCCATGCAGAAGAATTGACCCAATTTGACCTTGTTTTACAAGTCACCCATCCAAACAGGGATACCACTGCTAAAGTAAAACCAAACCCAGCAGCCACCGCTAGCTGTCTCTCTCTCTGTCAGTATCCTCCACCATATCAGAAACCCAGCTCTGCCTTAATTGTATTCTAATTGATTACCGTGTCTGCCTTATATTTTACTAATTAGGCACTGAGCAGGAATAATGCCGTAAACACGATTTGTATTTCATTTGATTGGAGTAAGACACACTAACGAACCGTAAGCCAGTTGTTTTGTGCTGCTGAGATTGGATCATGGTTGAGGCTGTTCTAATGATGGTGTAATGATATCTAATGCAGGGTAAAGCTGCTGGTTAGTAGGGGTAATTACAGGCTGTTTACTATGTCTTAGCATGCTGACTAGACCCCCTGCTGACCTGCTCATCTGGAACACATGAACAGTCTGGAACACTCTTAGTAGAGACAGGTCCAGTAAACAAATGCAACAGGCAACACAACACAGCACACCTTTAGCATGTAGGGCTTTTTCTTCCATGAGAACAGACCGTTTTCTAATAGCAAACCTAGTCATGTAATATCAAAATACACTGAGTGAACAAAACATTAGGAACACCATCCTAATATTGACTTGCACCCCTTTTTGCCCTCAGAACAGCCTCAGTATGTCGGGGCATGGACTCTACAAGGTGTCAAAAGCATTCCACAGGGATGCTGGCCCATGTTGACTCCAATGCTTCCCACAATTTTGTCAAGTTGGCTGGATGCCCTTTGGGTGGTGGACCATTCTTGATACACAGGGAAACTGTTGAGCTTGAAAAACCCAGCAGCGTTGCAGTTCTTGACACAATCAAACCGGTGCGCCTGGCACATACTACCATACCCCGTTCAAAGGCACTTAAACCTTTTGTCTTGCCCATTCACCCTCTGAATGGCAAACATACACAATCCATGTCTCAATTGTCTCAAGGCTTAAAAAACCTTCTTTAACCTGTCTCCTCCCCTTCATCTACACTGGAAGTGGATTTAACAGGTGACATCAATAAGAGATAATAGCTTTCACCTGATTTCACCTGGTCAGTCTGTCATGGAAAGACTCAGTGCATATCATAATATAGTTTAGCCAATAAATTGAATGAAAAGAAAGGTGAAGAGGGAGAGATAAAGACAATTTAAAGACAAGGAAAATGAGAGAAAGTAAGAGAGCTGGAAAAGAGAGAACGGCTTGTGTGGTCTCTGAGGTACCGTAGGCACAGTATGTGCGTGTGAGTATGTGACAGGTGGCTGAGGTGTGTGTGTGTGTGTGGCAGGTGGACCAAGCGGTGACGGTAACCTGGAACATAGTGATTAGCACTTCAAACAGAGCGCCAGCTGGTGCTCATGGATGTGAAGGGAGATGTCGGGAGGTTCACAGAGAGGAACATCTTTTCAAAGTGATTGAGAGAGAAGGGAGGAAGAAAACAAGATATACAGTGAGGGGAAAAAAGTATTTGATCCCCTGCTGATTTTGTACGTTTGCCCACTGACAAAGAAATGATCAGTCTATAATTTTAATGGTAGGTTTATTTGAACTGTGAGAGACAGAATAACAACAAAAAATCCAGAAAAACGCATGTCAAAAATGTTATCAATTGATTTGCATTTTAATGAGGGAAATAAGTATTTGACCCCCTCTCAATCAGAAAGATTTCTGGCTCCCAGGTGTCTTTTATACAGGTAACGAGCTGAGATTAGGAGCACACTCTTAAAGGGAGTGCTCCTAATCTCAGTTTGTTACCTGTATAAAAGACACCTGTCCACAGAAGCAATCAGTCAATCAGATTCCAAACTCTCCACCATGGCCAAGACCAAAGAGCTCTCCAAGGATGTCAGGGACAAGATTGTAGACCTACACAAGGCTGGAATGGGATACAAGACCATCGCCAAGCAGCTTGGTGAGAAGGTGACAACAGTTGGTGCGATTATTCGCAAATGGAAGAAACACAAAATAACTGTCAATCTCCCTCGGCCTGGGGCTCCATGCAAGATCTCACCTCGTGGAGTTGCAATGATCATGAGAACGGTGAGGAATCAGCCCAGAACTACACGGGAGGATCTTGTCAATGATCTCAAGGCAGCTGGGACCATAGTCACCAAGAAAACAATTGGTAACATACTACGCCGTGAAGGACTGAAATCCTGCAGCGCCCGCAAGGTCCCCCTGCTCAAGAAAGCACATATACATGCCCGTCTGAAGTTTGCCAATGAACATCTGAATGATTCAGAGGAGAACTGGGTGAAAGTGTTGTGGTCAGATGAGACCAAAATGGAGCTCTTTGGCATCAACTCAACTCGCCGTGTTTGGAGGAGGAGGAATGCTGCCTATGACCCCAAGAACACCATCACCACCGTCAAACATGGAGGTGGAAACATTATGCTTTGGGGGTGTTTTTCTGCTAAGGGGACAGGACAACTTCACCGCATCAAAGGGACGATGGACGGGGCCATGTACCGTCAAATCTTGGGTGAGAACCTCCTTCCCTCAGCCAGGGAATTGAAAATGGGTCATGGATGGGTATTCCAGCATGACAGTGACCCAAAACACACGGCCAAGGCAACAAAGGAGTGGCTCAAGAAGAAGCACATTAAGGTCCTGAAGTGACCTAGCCAGTCTCCAGACCTTAATCCCATAGAAAATCAGTGGAGGGAACTGAAGGGTTGAGTTGCCAAACGTCAGCCTCGAAACCTTAATGACTTGGAGAAGATCTGCAAAGAGGAGTGGGACAAAATCCCTCCTGAGATGTGTGCAAACCTGGTGGCCAACTACAAGAAACGTCTGACCTCTGTGATTGTCAACGGGTTTTGCCACCAAGTACTAAGTCATGTTTTGCAGAGGGGTCAAATACTTATTTCCATCATTAAAATGCAAATCAATTGATAACATTTTTGACATAAATTTTTCTGGATTTATTTGTTGTTCTTCTGTCTCTCACTGTTCAAATAAACCTACCATTAAAATTATAGACTGATCATTTCTTTGTCAGTGGGCAAACGTACAAAATCAGCAGGGGATCAAATACTTTTTCCCCTCACTGTATAAGGAGACAGGTAGGGAAAGGGTTGGTGAGTGAGCTACAAGGAAGTCTTTGAGACAAATAGTCTAATGAGCCTGCACAATGATTAGGCCCGTGGTTCTCAAACCTCTCCTCAGGGACTCACAATTCTGTTGTAGCACTGAACTATGTCACCTGATTCACCTATTCAAGGGTTTGATGATTAGTTGACAAGTTGAATCAGGTGTGCTAGCTGTGGAATGGTTAAAATACTGTCTGGCGGTCCCTGAGGAGAGGTTTGAAAACCCCTGGATTAGGCCGTCATTATTTTTGCCCAATTGTTAGCTAAAAAATATGTGGTTAATTGTCTGGTCTTTATGCTATTGTGATGGATTAGTCAACCTCCCGACCTTCTACCTTCGGAGGACAGAATGTACAGAAAATAAATGCTGATTCTCTCTCTAATCACACTAAATAAAGACAGATATTTTCCCCTACAGAAATGACTCCCCCAGTCGGTCTGCACGCATAATTGGAATGGTGGTTGACAGAACTTAATTAAAAGATGAGAAAATCACCTAGAAGAATAAGGTTAAGGGGGAAAAAAGAAAGATGAATCAAACAACCAGTCAGTCAATCAGTCAGAAAGTCCTTAGCTGCTAGGGGAGGTGAATGAATGGCGGTATCTGTAGATTGGTTGCCTTGGCAACAGGTCAGCTGTTCCAACAGCTGTCTGCTGTATGCCTCCCCCCACTCTCCAGTCAACATGTCCCAGCATATTGGAGGCTCAGACACACACACACACACACACATGTTAACGCAACCAGACATTCACAATATGCACGCCACGCTGCTACACACACCCATAGAGTAAGCATTTGGGACATACATGCTGACAGGCTGAGATATGGAAGGGGAAGCAGATTACACTAGGCAGGCTGAACATGCCTTAGCACTGTGTCATGATGTTGACACTATCATGTGTCATGCTAAAACATGATTCCTGTCATCTTTCATAAGCAGGTTTTAGTCTGAGAGGAAGGAATTTCTTCTGAGGAACTAGATGTTGCTCTCAATGGTGTCTGAAGGAATGAAGGTTATATCCTGCTTCATAAAGGCAGGCTACATGGAAAGCTAACCCGGGGGTAGCTCTCCAAAATGTAGGGTAGGAGAAATCTCTAAAGAATTTCAAAAACAGAGAGAGTTGTTCCAGAGAAAGAGATGTATTTCCGAGCATGAAAGAGGAGTGTTTGTGTCTGGATGGCAGAGCTGTGTAGAGGGAGCAACACAGTGAGATGGAGGGAGGAGCAGCAGTAGAAGACTACAGTCCCTAGTGGGGCGTCTCTGTAATTGCCTCTTCCAGCTTCCCCAGAGACATGCTCAAAATGGGCTGCAGCGGTCTGTAAACTCCTGCAAATCAGCAGCCCCACCCCCTGCCTTTCATCTTTCATTCTCTCTTTCCTCCCTCCCGCCCTCCCGCCCTCCCTCCATTTACACCATGTAATACATCACTCCCCTCCCTACCTCTCTCTCTCTGACACACTTTAGAATGGGCAGGTGTTCAACCACTCTTGGTAGGAAAGTGGAACTTCAAACTAGTTGGGTAGAGACATTAAAGGCAGAGTAGTAGAAGAAATTGTCCTTACACATTGGAATGTATCCCCCTCCCCCTCAGATCAAATGACACATCTCCTCCCTGACCTTCTTGTGTCCTAAAATACCAAAAAGAAGCCAATACCACACTGTGCCTGTCTAACAGAGCACCATCATTGGCTCTGCCTAGCTGTCCATCATTCCCTGGGCTCAAGTGCTCCCGCCCTCTTGCTGCCCCCCAGGCCCGGTCATTACTCCTTGTATCCAGTACATTAGCCTGGACGCTAACGGCAGG
Organism: Coregonus lavaretus; assembly: GCF_964263955.1. NCBI lineage: Eukaryota > Metazoa > Chordata > Actinopteri > Salmoniformes > Salmonidae > Coregonus > Coregonus lavaretus. The sequence goes on along the minus strand of NW_028159098.1, from coordinate 3,827 downwards.
CTGTAATCTGAACCACCACACTCTGTCTGTGTGTGTGTGTGTGTTTAGACGCAGTTTGTTCCGTTCATTGATCAGTGGGGCATTGATCTTGGCACATAGACGTTGTTGTATTAGCGTATTATGCTCGGCTACTTGGATGGATGCTCCAAGGTCCGCTATGTGCTGTAGGTTGTCCTTCTTCTTCCTGTCATCCTTTCTTTTCTATTTCTTTCACTCCATCTCTCTCTCTGTGCGAGTGTTTGGGGGAGCCCGGTGGGACCGGTGGCGTGTGGGAGGAAGAAGGGGCACGGCAGACTCACAGATGGGCGCGTGGATTTCCGTGGTGATGTGGGACGGGGAGAGCAGCCAGTTGGCTCAGAGAGGACGAGCGATGACAAGTTTGATATTCTCATGTTGACACTACCAACACAACACACAATTCCCGCTACAGCAACACAACACATATCTACCTCAACTCCCACTACAGCAACACAACACATATCTACCTCAACTCCCACTACAGCAACACAACACATATCTACCTCAACTCCCGCTACAGCAACACAACACATATCTACTTCAACTCCCACTATAGCAACACAACACATGTCTACCTCAACTACCACTACAGCAACACAACACATATCTACCTCAACTCCCACTACAGCAACACAACACATATCTACCTCAACTCCCGCTACAGCAACACAACACATATCTACCTCAACTCCCACTACAGCAACACAACACATATCTACCTCAACTCCCACTACAGCAACACAACACATATCTACCTCAACTCCCGCTACAGCAACACAACACATATCTACCTCAACTCCCACTACAGCAACACAACACATATCTACCTCAACTCCCACTACAGCAACACAACACATATCTACTTCAACTCCCACTACAGCACCACAACACATATCTACCTCAACTCCCACTACAGCAACACAGCACATATCTACCTCAACTCCCTAAATCTACAGCAACACAACACATATCTACCTCAACTCCCACTACAGCAACACAACACATATCTACCTCAACTCCCACTACAGCAACACAACACATATCTACTTCAACTCCCACTACAGCACCACAACACATATCTACCTCAACTCCCACTACAGCAACACAACACATATCTACCTCAACTCCCACTACAGCAACACAACACATATCTACCTCAACTCCCACTCCCGCTACAGCAACACAACACATATCTACCTCAACTCCCACTCCCACTACAGCAACACAACACATATCTACCTCAACTCCCACTACAGCAACACAACACATATCTACCTCAACTCCCACTACAGCAACACAACACATATATACCAAAATTCCCACTACAGCAACACAACACATATCTACCTCAACTACCACTACAGCAACAGAACACATATCTACCTCAACTCCCACTACAGAAACACAACACATATCTACCTCAACTACCACTACAGTAACACAACACAGATCTACCTCAACTACCTCATACCCTCCCACTACAGCAACACAACACATATCTACCTCAATTACCTCGTACCCCTGCACATCAACTCGGTACTGGTACCCCCGTCTATATAACCAAGTTATCATTACCCATTGTGTATATATTCCTCATATTATTATATATTTTTTTCTCTCTGCAATGTTAGGAAGGACCCGTATGTACAGTGCCTTGCAAAAGTATTCATCCCCCCTTGGCGTTTTTCACATTTTGTTGCATTACAACCTGTAATTTAAATGGATTTGTATTTGGATTTCATGTAATGAACATACACAAAATAGTCCAAATTGGTGAAGTGAAATGAAAAAAATAACAGAAAAGTGGTGCGTGCATATGTATTCACCACCCCTTTGCTATGAAGCCCCTAAATAAGATCTGGTGCAACCGATTACCTTCAGAAGTCACATAATTAGTTAAATAAAGTCCACCTGTGTGCAATCTAAGTGTCACATGATCTGTCACATGATCTCAGTATATATACACCTGTTCTGAAAGGCCCCAGAGTCTGGAACACCACTAGGCAAGGGGCACCACCAAGCAAGCGGCACCATGAAGACCAAGGAGCTCTCCAAACAGGTCAGGGACAAAGTTGTGGAGAAGTACAGATCAGGGTTGGGTTATAAAAAAATATCAGAAACTTTGAACATCCCACGGAGCACAAATATCAGAAACTTTGAACATCCCACGGAGCACCATTAAATCCATTATTAAGAAATGGAAAGAATATGGCACCACAACAAACCTGCCAAGAGAGGGCCGCCCACCAAAACTCACGGACCAGGCAAGGAGGGGATTAATCAGAGAGGCAACAAAGAGACCAAAGATAACCCTGAGGGAGCTGCAAATCTCCACAGCGGAGATTGGAGAATCTGTCCATAGGACCACTTTAAGCCATACACTCCACCAAGTTGGGCTTTATGGAAGAGTGGCCAGAAAAAAGCCATTGCTTGAAGAAAAAAATAAGCAAACACGTTTGGTGTTCGCCAAAAGGCATGTGGGAGACTCCCCAAACATATTGAAGAAGGTTCTCTGGTCAGATGAGACTAAAATTGAGCTTTTTGGCCATCAAGGAAAATACTATGTCTGGCGCAAACCCAACACCTCTCATCACCCTGAGAACACCATCCCCACAGTGAAACATGGTGGTGGCAACATCATGCTGTGGGGATGTTTTTCATCGGCAGGGACTGGGAAACTGGTCAGAATTGAAGGAATGATGGATGGCGCTAAATACAGGGAAATTCTTGAGGGAAACCTGTTTCAGTCTTCCAGAGATTTGAGACTGGGACGGAGGTTCACCTTCCAGCAGGACAAGCATACTGCTAAAGCAACACTCGAGTGGTTTAAGGGGATTTAAAGGGAAACATTTAAATGTCTTGGAATGGCCTAGTCAAACCCCAGACCTCAATCCAATTGAGAATCTGTGGTATGACTTAAAGATTGCTGTACACCAGCGGAACCCATCCAACTTGAAGGAACTGGAGCAGTTTTGCCTTGAAGAATGGGCAAAAATCCCAGTGGCTAGATGTGCCAAGCTTATAGAGACATACCCCAAGAGACTTGCAGCTGTAATTGCTGCAAAAGGTGCATCTACAAAGTATTGACTTTGGGGGGGTGAATATTTATGCACGCTCAAGTTTTCTGTTTTTTTGTCTTATTTCTTGTTTGTTTCACAATAAAACATATTTTTCATGTTCAAAGTGGTAGGAATGTTGTGTAAATCAAATGATACAAACCCCCCCAAAATCCATTTTAATTCCTCTACAAGCATTTGTCACAGTCTCATTAGAGTGGGCCGGAGGTTATATACTGTATGCAACTGGGACTGTGTGTTTGACAGGTGGTAGCCTGGGACATGACAGCAGAACTTTCATCTCAACAATATGACCCCAGGGAAATACCCTTCTGACTCCTCCGAAAAAACAGACCTCCTGCTTTAGCTTACCCTTACCTCCCTGCCCTCCCCCTCACACTGGCACTCGTCCATCTGCTCTCTCTGTTCTCTACCTTCATCTAACTGTTCAGTTTCCTCACCTGGATCTACTGTACTTACAAAGTGCACTGAAAAAGCTGCTATGTTTCTATTCATTCTGCTATTCTTTCCCCTATCCTTTAAAAGCACTTTTTAAAAGCAATTTTCTCAAACTTGCTCCCTTCCTCTCTACTCACCTCCTCTCCCCAACGCAACAGGGACTGATTGAATAACATCTTCATGCTTCATTGGGTGCTTTTGGGTATTTCCACTCCCTCATTTAAAAGCTTGTCAATCACTTGCTCGTTCCTCTTTCACTCTCTCTCTCTTTCATCCTCCATCAGTCACCCACTG
>NW_028159099.1:0-10363 GCF_964263955.1 Coregonus lavaretus | reverse complement strand
TTTCTGATCTGATGAAACCAAGATTGAACTCTTTGGCCTGAATGCCAAGCGTCACGTCTGGAGGAAACCTGGCACCATCCCTATGGTGAAGCATGGTGGTGGCAGCATCATGCTGTGGGGATGTTTTTCAGCGGCAGGGACTGGGAGACTAGTCAGGATCGAGGGAAAGATGAACGGAGCAAAGTACAGAGAGATCCTTGATGAAAACCTGCTCCAGAGCACTCAGGACCTCAGACTGGGGCAAAGATTCACCTTCCAACAGGACAACGACCCTAAGCACACAGCCAAGACAAATTAATATGCCATTTAACAGACGCTTTTATCCAAAGCGACTTACAGTCTTGTGCGCATAAATTTTTTACGTATGGGTGGTCCCGGGGATCGAACCCACTACCCTGGCGTTACAAGCGCCATCCTCTACCAATTGAGCTACAGAGGACCACCCATACGTAAACAGAAGACAACGCAGGAGTAGCTTCGAGACAAGTCTCTGAATGTCCTTGATTGGCCCAGCCAGAGCCTGGACTTGAACCCGATCTAATATCTCTGAAGAGACCTGAAAATAGCTGTGCAGTGACGCTCCCCATCCAACCTGACAGAGCTTGAGAGGATCTGCAGAGAAGAATGTGAGAAACTCCCCAAATACAGGTATGCAAGGCTTGTAGCGTCATACCCAAGAAGACTCGAGGCTGTAATCGATGCCAAACATGCTTCAACAAAGTACTGAGTAAAGGGTCTGAATACTTATGTAAATGTCTTATTTAAGTTTTATTTTATTTTATATACATTTTCAACCATTTCTAAAAAACTACTTTTGCTTCGTCATTATGAGGTATTGTGTGTAGATTGATGAGGGATTATTATTTTTTTTTTCAATTTTAGAACAAGGCTGTAACATAACAAAATGTGGAATAAGTGAAGGGTTCGCAATACTTTCAGAATTTACTATTCTATTCAGCGCTTTACTTTACTTGATAAATAAAAGTCTGGGCTGTCTGTCAGTATCAACATGCCACTCAGGAGATGTTATGACCCCCGAATCCAGCTGAATCTCTTCCTCACAATCCTCTCTGCTTTCAAAACATCCTTTCATTATTAAGAACCATTCCACCCACTTTATGTTGACACATCTGAGGTAAATAGATTCCCACTACATTGTTTTTAAAGAAGAAAGCCAGTCATTTTCCTATCAAACCTTTCTCTCCCCACCTTGATTCCTCTACCTTCATCATTCAAACACAGCAGTGAATATTTTGTGTTTTGTGTGGACCCCAGGAAGAGTAGCTTCTGCTTCTTCAGCAGCTAATGGAGATCTGAATAAAATATGGATTCCTCTGACTCTTTTGATTCTGAGTCCATCCCTTTGTCACCCTTTCTTTTTATTTTCCCTCTTTTTTGTCCACGCAAGCTTTTAAAATATTATCGGTGGAATTAATGGTGCCAGGTCACGTCTCAGTGCGACCCCATTGAGCTGATGTGGTATGACCCATTCTACTTATCTGGGCCTCCAAACATAATTCTTGGCTTCATCCTGTTTGTTTATTATAAACCCATCCTCTCAACGGGCGCTGTGAATCTCCTTGATGGCCAAATGTAGAAAAAAACTTGGCACAGAGTCAAGTCAGCTACGGAGCTAGTCAAAGCTGCAGTCACAGCTAAGCTACAGCTCTATGTGGAATAGGGGGTTAAAGCTTGAGGGGCGCCCAATGCATGAGTCAGGTCATCCCATGGGCCAAAGAGCCCAAGCACACACACATTCAGTACACACACATCCAGTACACACGCACGCACGTACACGACTGCCTTCATTTTATTCGCTATATGGTTTTAAAATGAGTCCATTACCTTCAGGGGAGGGACAAAGAGAGAGAGAGGCTACATTACTTGTACTGAAACTGTTCTCTTCTCTCTTTCAATGCAGCAAAGCGGTCAATGACTTTCTCATTGAAATCAGGCATGCTGAGGACTAGTTCCCTCTCCATGGAAAGCATGGCCAGTGCATTCAGACGTTCCTGGCCCATTGAATTTCGCAGGAATGTCTTAACTCGTGTCAAAGTTGAGAAACATCTCTCAGCTTCAGCTGTTGTCATGGGAGTAGTTATGAGGATGTTCAACAGAGTCACAGTCTCAGAGAACGTCTCCTGGAGGTTGTAGCTCATGAGAACCTGGTACAGTGCCAGTGCACCACAGTTTGACTTTCTCGTCGTCGGCAAAAAGGCAGTTCAGTCTCTCCAAAAGCACACTGGCGATTGAGACTGAGGTTGATTCCGAGATGGGAAGGAACTCAAAAAAGCGCTCCTGCACTTTGTGGTTGCTATCTATGTACCTCAGCACAAGCACCAGCTGTGTCTGTGTAGAAACGTCTGTGGTCTCGTCAGCTTGGATAGCTACGAAGTTCGCCGACATCACCTCCTCCACAATATGTTCCCTCATGACCGCTAGCGCTAGCATACACTCCAGTAGCTAGTTTTGAATGGTCTTTGATGTGAACTTCTTTCAAAGAGACAATCGAGTTGCACTGAACGCTAGCCATCTTGATAGTAGTACGTGAATTGATTGACGCTGCTACCCGCTCTTTTCTTAGTTACGTTCATGGTTATGTTACGTATGACGAAAGCACGTAAGTGCAAGCCCTCAGAAACCCATAGAGATTGTATTGAAAGCTCTGATATTTGAAAAAAAAAGATTTTACATGAGAGTCTATGAGATACTTCTGGGGCGATTTTCAACCTGACTGAAATCGCCCCAAAAGGGGCGGGGCCATTTGAAGCACGACTTTAGCCTGATTGGACATTTAGTGGCAGATCAGACGTCTAGATTAGAACACTGATAACTACTGCGACCGCGCCTTAATACGAGCAAAACAGGGGAGGGCTGGGTGGGCATTACTCCTCGGCGGCGGTTCTGGCTCCGGGCTTGCCCACCACCCTCCAACAAACCCCCCATAGCGCCCCTGGTCCGGTCTGGCCCCGCTGGCTGGAGCTGGACTGGACGTAGCAGGAGCGGTAGGCTTCAGCTCCTTAGTGGAGCAGTTAAGCGGTACCTGATTTGGCACCGATGACCCAGGCACGGGTTGTGCCGGACTGACGACGCGCAACTCTGGCTTGGTGCGTGGAGCAGCAACTGGCCGGACCGGGCTGACGATGCGCACCCCTGGCTTGGTGCGTGTAGCAGCAACGGGCCGGACCGGGCTGACGATGCGCACCCCTGGCTTGGTGCGTGGAGCCGGAACGGGCCTCCCCGGACTGACGACTCGCACCCCTGGCTTTGTGCGTGTAGCAGCAACGGGCCGGACTGGGCTGACGATGCGTACCCCTGGCTTGGTGCGTGGAGCCGGAACGGGCCTCACCGGACTGACGACTCGCACCCCTGGCTTGGTGCGTGGAGCCGGAACGGGCCTCACCGGACTGACGACTCGCACCCCTGGCTTGGTGCGAGTGGCAGGAACGGGCTTAACCAGGCTGACGACTCGCACCCCTGGCTTGGTGCGAGTGGCAGGAACGGGCTGAACCAGGCTGACGACTCGTACCCCTGGCTTGGAGCGAGTGGCAGGAACGGGCTGGACCAGGCTGACGACTCGCACCCCTGGCTTGGTGCGAGTGGCAGGAACAGGCCGGGCCGGGCTCGCGACGCGCACCGTAGGCTTGGTGCGTGGAGCAGGGACAGGCCGGACTGGGCTGGCGACGCACACCGTAGGCCTGGTGCGTGGAGCAGGGACAGGCCGAACTGGGCTGGCGACGCACACCGTAGGCTTGGTGCGTGGAGCAGGAACAGGCCGAACCGGGCTGTGGAGACGGATAGGAGACCTGGAGTGAAGAGCGGCCACAACCCGTCCTGGCTGAATGCCTACCCTCACACACTCTGTGTGAGGCATCCGCACAGGACGTACAGGGCTGTGTACCCGTACTGGCATAACAGCACGTGACACTGGAGCAGGATATCCGGGACCGCGGAGAGGCATTGGAGACCACGAGCGTTGAGCCGGCACACTCCGTCCTGGCTGCATACCCGCCTTCGCACGACACGTGCGGGGCGCTCGCACAGGACGTACAGGACTATGCCGGACCACTCGTGGCACAGAACGCCGCTCCGCATACCGCGGAACCTGCCCCGTCCCATGCTGCCATGCCTGAGTACGGGACGTTGGTTCCGCTCTCCTTCCAGGCTCCGCCAACCTGCCTTCTGGGCCCCCAAACCCGGTGGCCTCCTCTCCAAATCGCCCTGTGGCAGCCTCCTGCTGCCCAGCCGCCCATGCCGTGTGCCCCCCCCTAAAAAATTTTTGGGGTTGCCTCTCGTCCTTCCGACGATGACACTGCTGACGCCGCTGCTCCTCTCTCACCAGGGCCTTAATCCTTGCCCATGGCCCTTTGCCCCCGAGCATGTCCTCCCAGGACCACGATTTGCCCACCTGGGCCATCGCCAGCCTCTCCATCTCCTTTCCTGGCGCTTCCTCCCATGTCCAGTCTGCCTGTTCCTGGACACGCTGCTTGGTCCTGGTACGGTGGGTTTTTCTGTCACGATCGTCAGGGAGAGAAGTAGACCAATGCGCAGCGTGATGAACGAACATGTTACTTTATTTAATTAAAGCACGAACAAAACAACAAACGACTCGTAACGTCCACGGTGACAATGACCGAACACGGAACAAAAACCCACAAACACAAAGTGAAAAACAGACAGTTAAATATGGCTCCCAATCAGAGACAACCAGCCAACAGCTGACACTCGTTGCCTCTGATTGGGAGTCACTCAGGCAAACATAGAAAACAACAAACTAGAACCCCCAACATAGAAAAACCACATAGAATGAACACACCCTGGCTCAACAAATAGAGTCCCAGAGCCAGGGTGTGACACTTATGGCTTGGGGAAACTGTTAAGGAGCCTTTTGGACCTAGACTTGACGCTCCGGTACCGCTTTCCGTGCGGTAGCAGAGAGAACAGTCTATGACTTGGGTGACTGGAGTCCTTGACAATTTTTTGGGCCTTCCTCTGACACCGACTAGTATATAGGTCCTGGATGGCAGGAAGCTTGGCCCCAGTGATGTACTGGGCCGTACGCTCTACCCTCTGTAGCGCCTTACAGTCGGATGCCGAGCAGTTGCCATATCAGGCGGTGATGCAACCGGTCAGGATGCTCTCGATGGTGCAGCTCTATAACTTTTTGAGGATCTGAGGACCCATGACAAATATTTTTAGTCTCCTGAGGGGGAAAAGGTGTTGTCGTGCCCTCTTCACAACTGTTTTTGTGTGTTTGGACCATGATAGTTTGTTGGTGATGTGGACACCAAGGAACTTGAAAGTCTCGACCCGCTCCACTACAGCCCCATCGATGTTAATGGGGGCCTGTTCGGCCCTCATTTTCCTGTAGTCCATGATCATCTCCTTTGTCTTGCTCACATTGAGGGAGAGGTTGTTGTCCTGGCACCACACTGCCAGGTCTCTGACCTCCTCCCTATAGGCTGTCTCATTGTTGTTGGTGATCAGGCCTACCACTGTTGTGTCGTCAGCAAACTTAATGATGGTGTTGGAGTCGTGCTTGGCCACGCAGTCGTGGGTGAACAGGGAGTACAGGAGGGGACTAAGCACGCATACCTGAGGGGCCCCGGTGTTGAGGATCAGCGTGGCAGATGTGTTGTTGCCTACCCTTACCACCTGGGGGCAGCCCGTCAGGAAGTCCAGGATCCAGTTACAGAGGGAGGTGTTTAGTCCCAGGGTCCTTAGCTTGGTGATGAGCTTTGTGGGCACTATGGTGTTGAACGCTGAGCTACAGTCAATGAACAGCATTCTCACATAGGTGTCCTTTTGTCCAGGTGTGAAAGGGCAGTGTGGAGTGCGATTGAGATTGCGTCATCTGTGGATCTGTTGGGGCGGTATGCGAATTGGAGTGGGTCTAGGGTTTCCGGGATGATGGTGTTGATGTGAGCCATGACCAGCCTTTCAAAGCACTTCATGGCTTCCACACTCACACACAACACACACACACACAACACACACACACAACACACACACTCACTCACACACACTCACACACACACAGGTTACCTTCACATTGTTGGGCACAGGGACTATGGTAGTCTGCTTGAAACATGTGGGTATTAAAGACTTGGTCAGGGAGAGGTTGAAATTGTCAGTGAAGACATTTGCCAGTTGGTCCGCGCATGCTCTGAGTACACGCCATGGTAATCCATCTGGCCCCGCGGCCTTGTGAATGTTGACGGGTTTAAAGGTCTTGCTCACATCAGCTACGGAGAACGTGATCACACAGTCATCCGGAACAGCTGGTGCTCTCAAGCATGCTTCAGTGTTGCATGCCTCGAAGCGAGCATGAAAGGTATTTAGCTCGTCTGGTAGGATGGCGTCACTGGGCAGCTCCCGGCTGGGTTTCCCTTTGTAGTCTGTAATAGTTTGCAAGCCCTGCCACACCCGATGAGCGTCAGAGCCGGTGTAGTAGGATTCAATCTTAATCCTGTATTGATGCTTTGCCTGTTTGATGGTTCGTCTGAGGGCATAGCGGGATTTCTCATAAGAGTCTGGATTAGTGTCCCGCTCCTTGAAAGCGGCAACTCTACACTGGCTCGGTGCGGATGTTGTCTGTAATCCATGGCTTCTGGTTGGGATATGTACGTACGGTCACTGTGGGGACGACGTCTTCAATGCACTTATTGATGAAGCCGGTGACTGAGGTGGTATACTCCTCATTGGTTATTGGATGAGTCACGGAACATATTCCAGTCTGTGCTAGCAAAACAGTCCTGTAGCGTAGCATCAACATCATCTGACCACTTCCGTATTGAACGATTCAGGAGGATAGAATTATGGTCAGATTTGCCAAATGGAGGGCGAGGGAGAGCTTTGTATGCGTCTCTGTGTGTGGAGTAAAGGTGGTCTAGAGTTTGCTTTCCCTCTGGTTGCACATGTGACAGTCTGGTAGAAATTAGGTAAAACTGATTTAAGTTTGCCTGCGTTAAAGGAGCGCCGCTTCTGGATGTGTATTTTCTTGTTTGCTTATGGCCTTATACAGCTCGTTGAGTGCGGTCTTAGTGCCAACATTGGTTTGTGGTGGTAAATAGACGGCTACGAATAATATAGGTGAGTGTACAGTCTGGTGTACAGCTAAACATGAGTTATTCTACCTCAGGGGAGCAATCCCTCGAGACTTCTTTAATATTAGACATCGCGCACCAGCAGTTATTGACAAATAGACACACACCCCCGCCCCTCGTCTTACCAGACGTAGATACTCTGTCCTGCCAATGCACAGAAAACCCAGCCAGCTCTATATTATCCATGTCGTCGTTCAGCCACGACTCGGTGAAACATAAGATATTACCGTTTTTAATGTCCCGTTGGTAGGATAGTCTCAACCGTAGATCATCGAGTTTGTTTTCCAGTGATTGCACGTTGGCCAATAGAACCAATGGTATTGGCGATTTACTCACTCACCTACGAATCCTAACAAGGCACCCCGACCTTCTCCCTCTATATCTTCGCCTTTTCTTCACACCAATTATGGGGATTTGGGCCTGTTCTCCTGAAAGCAGTATATCCTTTGCGTCGGATTCGTTAAAGAAAAATTATTCGTCCAGTTTGAGGTAAGTAATCGCTTTTCTGATGTCCAGAAGCTATTTTCGGTCATAAGAGACGGTAGCAGCAACTTTATGTACAAAATAAGTTAAAAACAATGTGAAAAAACAAACAAAATAGCACAGTTGGTTAGGAGCCCGTAAAACGGCAGCCATCCCCTCCCGCGCCATTATCATTATATATAGGCTTACTAAGACAAACAACCCAGCATCTAGAGATTCCACACACACACACACACACACACACACACACACACACACACACACACACACACACACACACACACACACACACACAGATAGCCAACATCTCACTCTCCTTCTCTGTCTCTCTCACTCACTCACTCTCCCTCTCTCTCTCTCTCTCTCTCTCACTCACTCTCCCTCTCTGTCTCTCTCTCTCACTCTCTCACTCTCCCTCTCTCTCTCTCTCTCTCTCTCTCTCTCTCTCTCATACACAGTCTCTTCCTACTATCTCTCTCTCTTTCACACACAGTCCTCCATTTATCTCTCTCTCTTTCTCTCATCTCTCTCTTTCTCTCTCTCGTTCTCTTTCTCTCTATCATTCTCTCTCTTTCTCTCTCTCTCTTTTGTCTTCCCCTTCAATTCACAGGGGTTTAATTACATGCAGTCCGTTTCTCCGATGTTCAGCACAGAGCATATTGAATTTCCATTATTTTACAAATTAAATGACATGAATCAGCGCTACTTTAATCAAAACTAAATTAACAAGTAAATGATAACAAACTGACTGGAGAGGAGCATTACAGAGAAAAGGCCCTGCTTAAGGTAACCTGCCTAAATGACTATGGCCCTGTAGCACTCACTTCTGCCATCATCATCATCCACGGACGACGCAATCCCTATTGCACGGCACACACACAACACACACACAACACACACACACTCACACACACTCACACACAACACACACACACAACACATACACACTCACACACAACACACACACACACAACACACACACACAACACACACACTCACTCACACACACTCACACACACGCACACTCACACACACACACTCACACTCACACACAACACACACACACTCACACACAACACTCACACACAACACACACACACAACACACACACACAACACACACACTCACTCACACACACTCACACACACACACACTCACACACACACACACTCACACTCACACACAACACAACACACACACACTCACACACAACACACACACTCACACACAACACACACAACACACACACTCACACACAAGCACTTGAGCTGAGGCTGTCAATCTCTGCGCTCACCATCGCAGTTATTTTGCTTCAGGTTGACAGTTACTTCAGGTCTCAGGGAAGGTGAGGGATTTTACAAGGTTAAGCACTCTATGACTGTGACTAGCTAGCTAGCTAGCTACACTACATGACCAAAAGTATGTGGACACCTGCTCGTCGAACATCTCATTCCAAAATCATGGGCATTTATTTGGGGTTGGTCCCTCCTTTGCTGCTATAACAGCCTCCAATCTTCTGGGAAGGCTTTCCACTAGATGTTGGAACATTGCTGCGGGGACTTGCTTCCATTCAACCACAAGAGCATTAGTGAGGTCAGGCACTGATGTTGGGCGATTAGGTCTGGCTCGCAGTCGGTGTTCCAATTAATCCGAAAGGTGTTTGATGGGGTTGAGGTGCCAGTCAAGTTCTTCCACACCGATCTCAACAAACTATTTCTGTATGGACCTCGCTTTGTGCACAGGGGCATTGTCATGCTGAAACAGGAAAGGGCCTTCCCCAAACTGTTACCACAAAGTTGGAAGCACAGAATCATCTACAATGCATTGTATGATGTAGAGTTAAGATTTCCCTTCACTGGAACTAAGGGGCCTAGCCCGAACCATGAAAAACAGTCCCAGACCATTATTCCTCCTCCACCAAACTTTACAGTTGGCACTACGCATTTGGCAAGGTAGCGTTCTCCTGGCATCCGCCAAACCCAGATTAATCCGTCGGACTGTCAGATGGCGACGCGTGATTCATCACTCCAGAGAACGCGTTTCCACTGGTCCAGAGTCCAATGGCAGCGAGCTTTACACCACTCCAGCCGACGCTTGGCATTGCGCATGGTGATCTTAGGCTTGTGTGCAGCTGCTCGGCCATGGATACCCATTTCTATTTAACCCATCTGAGCAGCAGGCTACAGTTCCCTTGACATGCCTTAGGCCTATTTGAAGTCCCCCTCTTGTGACTGTTGAATTTGTATAGCGCCTCACAATCATCACACATAACATAGCCGGCACTGCTATCATCCTCTTTTACCACTTCACCAAATCTTTCCCAAACATGACTTTTCTGGTCCTCCCTTCTCTTTATCTTCAACTCTCCATTTCACAGCTTTTCTCTTACTGAATTAAACTCCCACATTGTCCTTTTTGCCTCTGTGGATCGATGTTAACTTTTTCTGCTGTTCCCAAAAGTATTTGGCTAAGGGCGTGTCGGCTACTTGGCGTGCGTACAGTTAGGCCCAAAGATTATAGACTTACGCAATAATACCAGATAGCCTAAAATAATGAAAGAAAACCTCAATGTAGCCTATAGATATAAATTGAATGATACAGGTTTTTTAAGGTATTGTCTTCTCTTTATTCAACCCGCCCGCCACCCACCTGCCCGCTGTGCTTTCTTGAGCAGGGGGACCTTGCGGGCGCTGCAGGATTTCAGTCCTTCACGGCGTAGTGTGTTACCAATTGTTTTCTTGGTGACTATGGTCCCCAGCTGCCTTGAGATCATT
>NW_028159100.1:5000-7353 GCF_964263955.1 Coregonus lavaretus | reverse complement strand
CACGGGACTCTCCTAACTAACACTCCTAACAACACTCCAAACACACTCCTAACACTCTCCTAACACTCTCCTAACACTCTCCTAACACTCTCCTAACACACTCCTAACACTCTCCTAACACTCTCCTAACACTCTCCTAACACACTCCTAACACTCTCCTAACACTCTCCTAACACACTCCTAACACACTCCTAACACTCTCCTAACACTCTCCTAACACACTCCTAACACACTCCTAAACACTCTCCTAACACTCTCCTAACACACTCCTAACACTCTCCTAACACCTCCTAACACTCTCCTAACACACTCCTAACACTCTCCTAACACACTCCTAACACTCTCCTAACACTCTCCTAACACTCTCCTAACACTCTCCTAACACTCTCCTAACACTCTCCTAACATCTCCTAACACACTCCTAACACACTCTCCTAACACACTCCTAACACTCTCCTAACACACTCCTAACACACTCCTAACACCTCCTAACACACTCCTAACACTCTCCTAACACACTCCAACACCTAACACCACTCCTAACACTCTCCTAACACTCTCCTAACACACTCAACACCTAACACTCTCCTAACACACTCCTAACACACTCCTAACACACTCCTAACACTCCCTAACACACTCCTAACACACTCCTAACACTCTCCTAACACTCCACCTAACACTCTCCACCCCCACCAACACACTCCTAACACACTCCTAACACACTCCTAACACTCTCCAACACACCACCACACCACACTCCTAACACTCTCCTAACACACTCCTAACACACTCCTAACACTCTCCTAACACTCTCCTAACACACACCCCACTCCTAACACACTCCCTAACACCTCCTAACACACTCCTAACACTCCCAACCCCTCCTAACACACAACACACACCCACACACTCCTAACACACTCCTAACACACCTACCACACCTACACCCTAACACACTCCTAACACACTCCTAACACACTCCTAACACACTCCTAACACTCTCCTAACACACTCCTAACACACTCCTAACACACTCCTAACACACTCCTAACACTTACTAACACTCTCCTAACACTCTCCTAACACACTCCTAACACACTCCTAACACACTCATAACACCTAACACTCTCCTACACACTCCTAACACCTAACACACTCCTAACACACTCCTAACACACACCTAACACCTAACACTCTCCTAACACACTCCTAACACTCTCCTAACACACACCTAACACCTAACACACTCCTAACACACTCCTAACACTCTCCTAACACACTCCTAACACACTCCTAACACACACCTAACACACTCCTAACACACACCTAACACACTCCTAACACTCTCCTAACACACACCTAACACACTCCTTAAACACACCTAACACACTCCTAACACACTCCTAACACACTCCTAACACACACCTAACACACTCCTAACACACTCCTAACACACTCCTAACACACACCTAACACTCTCCTAACACTCTCCTAACACACTCCTAACACCTAACACACTCCTAACACACTCCTAACACACTCCTAACACACTCCTAACACTCTCCTAACACACACCTAACACTCTCCTAACACTCTCCTAACACACTCCTAACACCTAACACACTCCTAACACACTCCTAACACACTCCTAACACTCTCCTAACACACACCTAACACTCTCCTAACACTCTCCTAACACACTCCTAACACCTAACACACTCCTAACACTCTCCTAACACTCTCCTAACACACACCTAACACTCTCCTAACACTCTCCTAACACACTCCTAACACCTAACACACTCCTAACACTCTCCTAACACTCTCCTAACACTCTCCTAACACTCTCCTAACACTCTCCTAACACACACCTAACACTCTCCTAACACTCTCCTAACACACTCCTAACACCTAACACACTCCTAACACACTCCTAACACTCTCCTAACACTCTCCTAACACTCTCCTAACACTCTCCTAACACTCTCCTAACACACTCCTAACACTCTCCTAACACACTCCTAACACTCTCCTAACACTCTCCTAACACACTCCTAACACACTCCTAACACTCTCCTAACACACACCTAACACTCTCCTAACACTCTCCTAACACTCTCCTAACACTCTCCTAACACACTCCTAACACACTCCTAACACTCTCCTAACACACTCCTAACACTCTCCTAACACTCTCCTAACACACTCCTAACACACTCCTAACACTCTCCTAACACACTCCTAACACTCTCCTAACACTCTCCTAACACTCTCCTAACACACTCCTAACACTCTCCTAACACACTCCTAACTCTCCTAACACACACCTAACACTCTCCTAACACTCTCC
>NW_028159101.1:12500-53348 GCF_964263955.1 Coregonus lavaretus | reverse complement strand
GGCGTGTAGAGGATTGCTAGCTCAGCACCAGGCTCTGATTAATAGACGTGTGTCTAGTAGTTTGCATATCACAGCTGGGGGAAACCATGATTGTTGTTGAAAAATGGGCACAACCTTTTTCCCAAATGAGCTCAATTGGGGGATCTCTGACTGATGTCTTTTGACAGTTTGGTGTAATTCGATCCGTTTTAAGTTGAGGCATTTATTGCGTTCCCTCTAATTAGTTTAGTATGATACCCCCCTCTGGAGGATTGGAGGGGTAATGCAGTTTGACAACCACTTTTGTTCCCCTACTTTCATTCTCCAACTATTTGATGCCCAATTCCAAATGGACCCCTAACCTCTACCCCTATAGGTCCTAGTCTCTACCCCTATAGGTCCTAGTCTCTACCCCTATAGGTCCTAGTCTCTACCCCTATAGGTCCTAGTCTCTACCCCTATAGGTCCTAGTCTCTACCCCTTTAGGTCCTAGTCTCTACCCCTATAGGTCCTAGTCTCTACCCCTATAGGTCCTAGTCTCTACCCCTATAGGTCCTAGTCTCTACCCCTATAGGTCCTAGTCTCTACCCCTATAGGTCCTAGTCTCTACCCCTATAGGTCCTAGTCTCTACCCCTATAGGTCCTAGTCTCTACCCCTATAGGTCCTAGTCTCTACCCCTATAGGTCCTAACCTCTACCCCTATAGGTCCTAGTCTCTACCCCTATAGGTCCTAGTCTCTACCCCTATAGGTCCTAGTCTCTACCCCTATAGGTCCTAGTCTCTACCCCTATAGGTCCTAACCTCTACCCCTATAGGTCCTAGTCTCTACCCCTATAGGTCCTAGTCTCTACCCCTATAGGTCCTAGTCTCTACCCCTATAGGTCCTAACCTCTACCCCTATAGGTCCTAGTCTCTACCCCTATAGGCCCTAGTCTCTACCCCTATAGGTCCTAGTCTCTACCCCTATAGGTCCTAGTCTCTACCCCTATAGGTCCTAGTCTCTACCCCTATAGGTCCTAGTCTCTACCCCTATAGGTCCTAGTCTCTACCCCTATAGGTCCTAACCTCTACCCCTATAGGTCCTAGTCTCTACCCCTATAGGTCCTAGTCTCTACCCCTATAGGTCCTAACCTCTACCCCTATAGGTCCTAGTCTCTACCCCTATAGGTCCTAGTCTCTACCCCTATAGGTCCTAGTCTCTACCCCTATAGGTCCTAGTCTCTACCCCTATAGGTCCTAACCTCTACCCCTATAGGTCCTAGTCTCTACCCCTATAGGTCCTAGTCTCTACCCCTATAGGTCCTAGTCTCTACCCCTATAGGTCCTAGTCTCTACCCCTATAGGTCCTAGTCTCTACCCCTATAGGTCCTAGTCTCTACCCCTATAGGCCCTAGTCTCTACCCCTATAGGTCCTAGTCTCTACCCCTATAGGTCCTAGTCTCTACCCCTATAGGGCCTTCATGTAGAACTAACAGGATTGGGTAATATGGTACAGCTCCACTTTGCCCTCTGATAGACCAGGTTGAGTATTTGCCGTAATGTTTACACTGCTCCAATCCTATCAGTCCATATTGTTTACACTGCTCCAATCCTCTCAGTCCATATTGTTTACACTGCTCCAATCCTCTCAGTCCATATTGTTTACACTGCTCCAATCCTCTCAGTCCATATTGTTTACACTGTTCCAATCCTCTCAGTCCATATTGTTTACACTGCTCCAATCCATCAGTCCATATTGTTTACACTGCTCCAATCCTCTCAGTCCATATTGTTTACACTGCTCCAATCCTCTCAGTCCATATTGTTTACACTGTTCCAATCCTCTCAGTCCATATTGTTTACACTGCTCCAATCCTCTCAGTCCATATTGTTTACACTGCTCCAATCCTCTCAGTCCATATTGTTTACACTGCTCCAATCCTATCAGTCCATATTGTTTACACTGCTCCAATCCTCTCAGTCCATATTGTTTACACTGCTCCAATCCTATCAGTCCATATTGTTTACACTGCTCCAATCCTCTCAGTCCATATTGTTTACACTGCTCCAATCCTATCAGTCCATATTGTTTACACTGCTCCAATCCTCTCAGTCCATATTGTTTACACTGCTCCAATCCTATCAGTCCATAGTGTTTACACTGCTCCAATCCTCTCAGTCCATATTGTTTACACTGCTCCAATCCTCTCAGTCCATATTGTTTACACTGCTCCAATCCTATCAGTCCATATTGTTTACACTGCTCCAATCCTATCAGTCCATATTGTTTACACTGCTCCAATCCTATCAGTCCATATTGTTTACACTGCTCCAATCCTATCAGTCCATATTGTATGTCACCAGTGGCTGATGACATCACCCCATATCTCTACTACTGCATCTCCAGGCCAAATGACTACCACACACCCGCCCTTCTCACACCATTTCACCTCAGCTGCGCCCTCTTTCTGAAGGGAAAAACAAGTCTCCAAACCCCCTTTTTCAGCTTAATCATCCACATTCCTTCCATGGCTGGTAACTAACAGCCTTGATTCAGTGGAATCAAATTAGCCTGATCAGAGAGTTTTCCCCCAGTCTTTCACCAAAAAAAGAGGGACAAATTAAAATAATCATCCTTTTAAAATGTGAAGCGCTTTCACATCTGTGTGTCTGGTTTCCTACCTTAGGCCCGGGGTCTGTTGTTTGTGTGTGTGTGTGTGTGTGTGTGCGTGTGTTTGTGGCGAGAGAAACACTAGCCGTGTTTGGGAAGAAATGGCCACATATGTAATGAAGTCGTCGCCATGGCAGATATCATCTCTATCAGGGTAACTGATACACTGATTGATGCAGGGCAGCGAAGGGGTGTGTGTGTGTCAGCGTGCAGAAGCACTCCAGACTCAGTGTCAGCTGTCTCACTACAATGGCATCATTCGTGGGGAATTTTGCACCACTGACTAGGACCACTCTCCTGTGTCTCTCTCCTGTGTCTCTCTCCTGTGTCTCTCTCCTGTGTCTCTCTCTCCTGTGTCTCTCTCCTGTGTCTCTCTCTCCTGTGTCTCTCTCTCCTGTGTTTCTCTCTCCTGTGTCTCTCTCTCCTGTGTCTCTCTCCTGTGTCTCTCTCCTGTGTCTCTCTCCTGTGTCTCTCTCCTGTTTCTCTCTCCTGTGTCTCTCTCTCTCCTGTGTCTCTCTCCTGTGTCTCTCTCTCCCGTGTCTCTCTCCTGTGTCTCTCTCCTGTGTCTCTCTCCTGTGTCTCCTGTCTCTCTCCTCTGTCTCTCTCTCGTCTCTCTCCTGTGTCTCTCTCCTCTGTCTCTCTCCTCTGTCTCTCTCCTCTGTCTCTCTCCTCTGTCTCTCTCCTCTGTCTCTCTCTCCTGTGTCTCTCTCTCCTGTGTCTCTCTCTCCTGTGTCTCTCTCCTGTGTCTCTCCTGTCGCTTTCGCCCGTGTCTCTCTCCCGTGTCGCTCGCCCCTGTGTCGCTCTCGCCCGTGTCTCTCTCCCGTGTCTCTCGCCCCTGTGTCTCTCTCTCCCGTGTCTCTCTCCTCTGTCTCTCTCTCCTGTGTCTCTCATGTCTCTCTCTCCTGTGTCTCTCTCCTGTGTCTCTCTCACTCCACAATGGAAAATGGGACCTCCACAACTTTGTGACAGGGGAATGATACCATAATCTGTAGTAATTAGTGGGTATGATTAAGATGATCAAACGCTGCAGATTTTGGGAGAATTGAAATATTACAGTTTTCTTATGACAAAAGCTTATTTAGGAATATAAATACATTTACGTTCTAGTCAGTGCATGTCCCTGCCACACACTAGACAACCAAATGTGGCATTTCCATTTTCTCTTCTCCACTATCTGATGTCCATTCTTGTCATTCTGTCTGTGGTTCATCTCCCCTCTACCCTTCTGGCAGTCTCCGTAGATGCCAAACCCCGCTCACCACAGATACCAAACCCTGCTCACCGTAGATACCAAACCCTGCTCACCGTAGATACCAAACCCTGCTCACCGTAGATAACAAACCCTGCTCATAGTTTAATTCTTAAAGATTAAAATACCTTGAAGGTCTCTGACATTGTCTGTCTGTCTGACTTTTCTTTCCCTCTTTCTCTCTCTCTCTCTCTCTCTCTCTCTCTCCCGCTCTCTCCCACTCTCTCTCGCACTCTCCACTCTCTTTCTCCTTTCCTCTCCCACTCTCTCTCTCTCTCTCTCTCCCTCTCTCTCTCTCCCACTCTCTCTCCCCTCCTTTCTCTCTCTCCCTCCTCTCTCTCTCTGTCTCCCTCGCCAACTCTCTCTCTCTCCCACTCTCTCCCCCCTCTCTCTCTGTCTCCCTCGCCAACTCTCTCTCTCTCTCTCTCCCCCACTCTCTCTCCCCTCCTTTCTCTCTCTCCCCCCTCTCTCTCTGTCTCCCTCGCCAACTTTCTCTCTCTCCCCCCTCTCTCTCTGTCTCCCTCGCCAACTCTCTCTCTCCCTCAGTTAAAGGGAAGAAGGACTCTCAGAAGAGTCAGAAGGGAGGCACGCTGGGTAAAGGGGCGGGGAAGAAGATCACTAAGATCATTGGCCTAGGCAAGAAGAAGCCGTCCACTGACGAACAGACCTCTTCAGCCGAGGAGGACATACCCACCTGTGGTAAGACACCTGTTAGAGGTTAGAGGTCACATCTGGGGTTTAGAGGTCAACCTATATCTAGGGTAGATTGGTCGTATAGGTGCTCTGTTAAAATGTGTTCCAAAACATTGTTGTTGTTTCTATATAGACTGTATGGGGACATGTCTTGACTTACAACAACCAGAACAGCAGCGATCAACCCATTTCCTGGTCTGCTGTTTCGCCATTGGCCACTTTACCCCACCCTTTTATCATAACTGGTCCGTCTGGTCTGATTGACAGGCTACCTGAACGTGCTGTCCAATAACCGCTGGCGTGAGCGTTGGTGTCGTCTGAAGGACAACCAGCTGCTGCTCCATAAGGACCGTGCTGACCTGAAGACCCACACGGCCAGCCTGCCCCTCAGAGGCTGCGAGGTCAGCCCAGGACTGGACTCCAAACACCCCTTCGCCTTCCGCCTGCTCCGCAACGGACAGGAGGTGGCTGTACTGGAGGTAGGTTGGTGGTCAATGGACTCTGGGTGGAAGTTGGTCTTAGGTTCAGATCTAGGATCAGCTTACCCACGCCAAATCTGAACCTTCATGGTCAGGGGGAAGTCATCAGATCTGACCTTAGATCAGTGCCCAAGGGCAACTTTGACCTACACCATCAAATGCACTTACAACTGGTGAGTAGCTTTGTGCTAATGTGATAGTATGGATTGGATGTAAAGTAATGATGGAACTCTAACCCTCCTGTCCAGGCGTCCTCCTCAGAGAGTATGGGTCGGTGGCTGGGGGTGCTGCTAGCTGAGACTGGCTCCACCACAGACCCTGCTGCCTTGCACTACGACTACATAGACGTAGAGACTACCGCTAACGTTATCCAGCTGGCCAAGCAGTCCTTCTGGTGAGACACGCACGCACACACACACACACACACACACACACACACACACACACAGGGGCCATTTGTCAACCATATGGGGATCTCAAAAAGGCAAATATTTTGTCTTATAGATGGGGTGTGAACATGCAGGTCTGGGCAGATGAGATGTAGTCGTTGTTCGTATGTGTTTATGTTTGTATCTGGTGTAAAAAAGGAAAAACAAAATATATTATTAAATATATACTACCGTTCAAAAGTTTGGGGTCACTTAGAAATGTCCTTGTTTTCGAAAGAAAACAATTTTTTTTGTCCATTAAAATAACATCACATTGATCAGAAATACAGTGTAGACGTTGTAAATGGCTATTGTAGCTGGAAACTGCCAATTTTTAATGGAATATCTACAGTTGGAAGTTTTCATACACTTAGGTTGGAGTCATTAAAACTCGTTTTTCAACCACTCCACAAATTTCTTGTTAACAAACTATAGTTTTGGCAAGTCGGTTAGGACATCTACTTTGTGCATGACACAAGTAACTTTTCCAACAATTGTTTACAGACAGATTATTTCACTTATAATTCACTGTATCACAATTCCAGTGGGTCGGAAGTTTACATACACTAAGTTGACTGTGCCTTTAAACAGTTTGGAAAATTCCAGAAAATGATGTCATGGCTTTAGACGCTTCTGATAGGCTAATTGACATAATTTGAGTCATTTGGAGGTGTACCTGTGGATGTATTTCAAGGCCTACCTTCAAACTCAGTGCCTCTTTGCTTGACATCATGGGAAAATCAAAAGAAATCAGCCAAGACCTCAGAAAAAAAATGGTAGACCTCCACAAGTCTGATTCATCCTTGGGAGCAATTTCCAAATGCCTGAAGGTACCACGTTCATCTGTACAAACAATAGTACGTAAGTATAAACACCATGGGACCACACAGCTGTCATACCGCTCAGGAAGGAGATGCGTTCTATCTCCTAGAGATGAACGTACTTTGGTGCGAAAAGTGCAAATCAATCCCAGAACAACAACAAAGGACCTTGTGAAGATGCTGGAGGAAACAGGTACAAAAGTATCTATATCCACAGTAAAACGAGTCCTATATCGACATAACCTGGAAGGCCGCTCAGCAAGGAAGAAGCCACTGCTCCAAAACCTCCATAAAAAAGACAGACTACGGTTTGCAACTGCACATGGGGACAAAGATCGTATTTTTTGGAGAAATGTCCTCTGGTCTGATGAACTGTTTGGCATAATGACTATCGTTATGTTTGGAGGAAAAAGGGGGTCACTTGCAAGCCGAAGAACACCATCCCAATGTGAAGCACGGGGGTGGCAGCATCATGCTGTGGGGGTGCTTTGCTGCAGGAGGGACTGGTGCACATCACAAAATAGATGGCATCATGAAGAAGGAAAATTATGTGCATATATTGAAGCAACATCTCAAGACATCAGTCAGGAAGTTAAAGCTTGGTCACAAATGGGTCTTCCAAATGGACAATGACCCCAAGCATACTTCCAAAGTTGTGGCAAAATGGCTTAAGGACAACAAAGTCAAGGTATTGGAGTGGCCATCACAATGCCCTGACCTCAATCCTATAGAAAATGTGTGGGCAGAACTGAAAAAGCATGTGCGAGCAAGGAGGCCTACCAAACCTGACTCAGTTACACCAGCTCTGTCAGGAGGAATGGGCCAAAATTCACCCAACTTATAATGGGAAGCTTGTGGAAGGCTACCCGAAACGTTTGACCCAAGTTAAACAATTTAAAGGCAATGCTACCAAATACTAATTGAGTGTATGTAAACTTCTGACCCACTGGGAATGTGATGAAAGAAATAAAAGCTGAAATAAATCATTACCTCTACTATTATTCTGACATTTCACATTCTTAACATAAAGTGGTGATCCTAACTGACCTAAGGCAGGGAATTTTTGCTAGGATTAAATGTCAGGAATTGTGAAAAACGGAGTTTAAATGTATTTGGCTATGGTGTATGTAAACTTCCGACTTCAACTGTACATAGGCGTACAGAGGCCCACTATCAGCAACCATCAGTCCTGTGTTCCAATGGCACGTTGTGTTTGCTAATCCAAGTTTATCATTTTAAAATGCTAATTGATCATTAGAAAACCCCTTTGCAATTATGTTAGCACAGCTGAAAACTGTTGTGCTGATTTAAAGAAGCAATAAAACTGGCCTTCTTGAGACTAGTTGAGTATCTGGAGCATCAGCAATTGTGGGTTCGATTACAGGCTCAAAATGGCCAGAAACAAATAACTTTCTTCTGAAACTCGTCACTCTATTCTTGTTCTGAGAAATGAAGGCTATTCTATGCGAGAAATTGCCAAGAAACTGAAGATCTCGTACAACGCTGTGTACTACTCCCTTCACAGAACAGCGCAAACTGTCTCTAACCACAATAGAAAGAGGAGTGGGAGGCCCCGGTGCACAACTGAGCAAGAGGACAAAAACATTAGTGTCTAGTTTGAGAAACAGACGCCTCACAGGTCCTCAACTGGCAGCTTCATTAAATAGTACCCGCAAAACACCAGTCTCAACGTCAACAGTGAAGAGGCGACTCCGGGATGCTGACCTTCTAGCCAGAGTTGCAAAGAAAAAGCCATATCTCAGACTGCCCATCTTAATCTTTTCTTTTTATTGGCCAGTCTGAGATATGGCTTTTTCTTTGCAACTCTATATATATATTATTTTTTTTCAATATGGGGTGTTGGTAGGTATGGAGGCCGTGTGTGCATGTGTATGACAGATAGGGTAAGTACATGGTGGTATGTGTCCACTATGTGGTGTTGTTAATCCCCTGACCCTCAGCCTCTCAAACCTTATTCACTTAGGAATGCACATCTCAGGATCAATGTTTTCCCTCAGAGGATGTGAGTCACTCTCTTGCCAGCATTGTTTTCACCAGAGAGCGCTGTGTGCAGTCCAGTTCTGCCCACACAAAAATACAACACATTTAGCAAGGGCTGGATAAATAGTTTGAATACCAACGGGAGTACTAAATGCCTGGGCTGTTATTTGAATGAATCGGGCAACATGAGACAGCTATAAGGGTCCTTAAAGGCCAAATCTCTCCATATTCCCCAAGGGACTCCACATGTCTTATAGTGCTCTACTTTTAGATTATGATTATATGGAGAAGGTGTAATTTTGCCTTGTGTTGTCACATGTACAGTAACTCACGATTTCCTCCTCAGCTTCACTAGTAAACGTGCTGTATCTCCCAACCCCTATCTGGACAACCCTGTCAACAGTTACGCGTGTCCCTCTGGAATGGCGCTGCACTATGATGATGTGCCCATCAATGGAACGGTAAGGGGACACGCACACACACACACACACACACACACACACACACACACACTGAGAAAACAAACAAAAATATCTATATATAAAACAAACCTGTGCAATATCTCAGTATCTCCTGTCTGGAAGCTGCATTGTGATGGCTTGCATCAGGGTATCTTTCTGTTTCTCATACTCTCTCGCTCCTTCTTTCCCACGCTCATCCCTCTGATTAAATAATTGTGCAACTTTCAAGTACGTTCCCCTGTTCTAACTCACTGGTCTGTAACCATAACAATGCTTTGGCTTCCTCTCTTCTTTTATTGTCTCCTTTGCTGACTCTTTTTTACACATTTACTCTGTTTATTCCGTTTTCTCCTCTCCTCTCCCCTTCTCTCCTCTCCTTCTCTCCTCTCCTTCTCTTCTCTCATTCTCTCCTCTCCCCTTCTCTCCTTCTATCCTCTCCTTCTCTCCTCTCCTTCTCTCCTCTCCTCTCCCCTTCTCTCCCCTTCTCTCCTCTCCTCTCTCCTTCTCTCCTCTCTCCTTCTCTCCTCTCTCCTTCTCTCCTCTCCTCTCCCCTTCTCTCCTCTCCTCTCTCCTCTCTCCTTCTCTCCTCTCCTCTCCTCTCCTCTCCTCTCCTTTCCCCTTCTCTCCTCTCCTCTCCTCTCCTCTCCTCTCCTCTCCTCTCCTCTCCTCTCCTCTCCTCTCCTCTCCTCTCCTCTCCTCTCCTCTCCTCTCCTCTCCTCTCCTCTCCTCTCCTCTCCTCTCCTCTCCTCTCCTTTCCCCTTCTCTCCTTCTCTCCTCTCCTCTCCTCTCCTCTCCTCTCCTCTCCTCTCCTCTCCTCTCCTCTCCTCTCCTCTCCTCTCCTCTCCTCTCCTCTTCTCTCCTCTCCTTTCTCTCCTCTCCTCTCCTTTCTCTCCTCTTCTCTCCTCTCCTCTCCCCTTCTCTCCTCTCCTTTCTCTCCTCTCCCCTTCTCTCCTCTTCTCTCCTCTCCTTTCTGCATGCCTTCCTCTAACGCAAGGACCCAGAGGCGCTATACTCCAGCCCTGCCACCGGAGGACGACGTCTGAGAGAGGAGGTGTTGTATGAGAACGCTGACCCTGACCTGTATGAGAACATGCCTTCGCCCAAGCTGGCCACCCGCTACTCCCCCAAACCCAGTCGCCTGGCATCTTCCTCCTCCTCCTCTTCCTCCAGCCACTACAAAACCCCTGGCCCTGTCAAATCCAAACTCCTCTCCTCTTCCTCAACTAACACTAAAGCCGTTGCTCAGGTGACTAACACTCTGCTTTCCTAACAATAACGCTAACGCTAACCTATCACTGTACTCTTCTCTTTCACATTGTTAGGTTCTAAATAAACAGAGTAAAAAACTAACGAACAACTAGTCAAAGCTCAGACCAAGTTTATTCACCCACTGGGTCAAACAGCTGCATAAGACAAAGACATGTTTATATATTTAGTACATATATTTATACCCTCTACTGGGTTGGAGTCAACTCCTTTCACATCTAGACAGCCAATACATCTCTGTTGCTAGGCAGGAACTTAAGTGATGTGTGTAATAAAACTGTTCCTTCTCCCTTCATCTAACCTGACCTGACCTCGGCCCACGTTCCTCACTAATCCACAGCTATCCAACCTTATCAGTGACCGCAACCATGTGATGACCTTTGCCCTCACGTAGTAACTTTCCAGATTCCACCTCCTTATCCTCCCACCGTATATATTCCTCTTTACACCATTCACTTCTATTTCAAATTAGAACCCAACAACATCAAAGGGGATAGTTCACCGCAAAGTCAAAGTTTCATCAAACATTTTCATACCTCAAAAATGTTGGGACACTTGTGACATTTCTTTATATAGACCTTCAACCCAAATGTCATTGACACCATCTAAATTCCATCTAGTAACTTGGATGGTTTTGGCGTGAACTCTCCCTTTTAACAAAAAAAAATGAATTCAAACGATAGAGAGCAATTCTTTGCTACGTGGGAGGGATGCTGTGTGTCAAGAGGAGGGGAGGGGAGAGGGATTCAATAATGCGATTTGAGTCTCAATTCTTATTACCTGTGTTATCCCTGCAGGGACATGCTTTGATTGAATATAACGGTGTTGATACTGGTCACCCAGAATCCAGGTTTCCAGACATTATCCTCAGAATCCCTGCTGACTTAGTCCCGCTGTAGTGCAGCTCTTAGTAATGTGGTTAAAAACATGGCTGTGCAGAGGAGTGGTGTTAAAAGCGTATTGAGCCCCTCGTAAAATAGCGTTTCCAGTATTGAGTGTATGGGAGTTAGGGTCTGAGACATTGACCATGCACTCTTTAGCAAACCTTAGCTAGAGGCCTGTTATTAAACTGAGAGAAGTAGGGGGGATCAAATATCTGCAGTGTGTTAGGCTGCGTATCTGTCTGAGCACTTTAGACCACCCAGATTTTAGAGGGTTCTCCTCCTGTGATGTGTGTGTGTGTGTGTGTGTGTGTGTGTGTGTGTGTGTGTGTGTGTGTGTGTGTCTGTGTGTCTGTGTGTGTTCAGTATGTTCACACTACTCCTTGCCTTTACACCGACCATCACCTCCATATTATGTCATTATATTTGTATAGCCTACATCACGTGTCAAACTCATTCCACGGAGGGCCGAGTGTCTGCGGGTTTTTGCTCCCCCCTTGTACTTGATTGATTAATTAAGGTCACTGATTAGTAAGGCACTCCCCTCACCTGGTTGTCTAGGGCTTAATTGAAAGGGAAAACCAAAAACCAGCAGACACTAGGCCCTCCATGGAATGAGTTTGACACCTCTGGCTAATATGAACCTGAGATGTAAGTGCCACCCAGCACTGTTACACACATTAATCACCACATGGGGTTGTAGAGTTGTGGTTTCTGAGCAGAGCTTTTGTGTGTGTGTGTGTGTGTGTGTGTGTGTGTGTGTGTGTGTGTGTGTGTGTGTGTGTGTGTGTGTGTGTGTGTGTGTGTGTGTGTGTGTGTGTGTGTGTGTGTGTGTGTGTGTGTGTGTGTGTGTGTGTGTGTGTGTGTGTGTGTGTGTGTGTGTGTGTGTGTGTGTGTGTGTGTGTGTGTGCGTGCGTGTCCGTCCGTCCGTCCGTCCGTCCGTCCGTCCGTCCTCAGATGAACCTTGCATTGTCATCAGACACACACTCACACACACTGCAAGAGTAAAACAGTCCAGTAAGACTGGTTTAGCCCAATGCTGGGATTACTGCGTTGTGTTTTAATTTAAAATGTGTTTGTACAGCTGTACACATGATTTTATCCACCTGGGGAGTTTGTGGACAATGTTGATTTTTATTGAAGGGGTTTGTAGCCATTTTAACTGTCTGTTCACTTCATGGTTTTCATTATATGTGCAAATTGTAGTTAGCAGTTTTACGACTGTGCATTTTAACCAGATTATGAATGGTTGTTCTCTCTTCCTCCTTCTCAACCAATCAGCTGAAGGGAAAAAAGGCCTCAGTGACCAATGGGGCGGCGTCTAAACAGAAGGTGGACAAGAACCAAGCCAAGAAGACCAACGGCACAGCCACCAATGGAACAGCGTCTGTGAAACGGAACAACTCAAGTAAGTGTGTGTCTGTGTGTTTGTATTTGTGTATGTGTTTGTGCGTTTAAGAGCTACATAGGTAGAGAGAGTGAGAAAGCAACAGAGAGGCACAGAGATCGAGACACACATTCCCATGAGTACATTACAGTCTTGAGTAGGTCTATAAATCATGATATTTCATCTACTGCTAGCCTGTCTCTTCCGGTCATCCTTATACTGTCCACTGGCTGTGATACATAGCACTAACCTGGACTTAGTAGACACTAAGTCTGGCTCCCCACTCCACACACACCAAACTGGAGCCACACCAAAAATCCACAAATGCCGGAATACCCAAATGACAGTTGGTGAAGCAGCAGGAGTGAAGTTCTTCGGATGGGGCTAATAGAGCTTCTTTGAAACCATCCGTCGTAAAAAAAAAAAAAAAACCTTATGGATGATTCTCATTACATATCCAGACCAAACTATCATTCAACGTTCAGTCGACGTTCAAATAGCAGCATGAACTCGCTAATATTTGGCCAGGGGACAGAGTGGTTACTGGTGAGGCTAGTCTGGGCGATGGAGGGCTGTGTGTATTCAGTAATGTGGGAACTACGACCGTTTTGAACCCACTTTCTCAGACATTTTGGATTCAGTGTCTGTTATACAATCCTTCTTTAAAATCAAGCTCAAGTATAAATATAAAGCCCCTATTGGTGTATTGATGGTTGAAGATGTCAAGTGGTGGTTTGATTGAGTATATGGTCCTTTGTAAAGGCTAATGCACTAGTGAAGCGCCCGCACAGCACACACACAGTCATCATTTGTGGTGTGGAGAGGCTCCAGTGGCCTCTGTGGCTAAAGGCGTCTTATTCGGTGTATTCTTTTCCAGCAGGGTCGGTCCCTACCCTCCTCTGGGTGATTAATAGGTATTTCTAGGCTGAGGTTTGGGTTCACTGGGTTTCTGGTCAGTTTATGAAATCTGATGAGCATTGGTTGATTCTTTCTCTTCTCCCTCCTTTCCTCCCATTCCTCTCATCCCCTGTTCTCCCCTCCCATTCCTCTCATCCCCTGTTCTCCCCTCCCATTCCTCTCATCCCCTGTTCTCCCCTCCCATTCCTCTCATCCCCTGTTCTCCCCTCCCATTTCTCTCATCCCCTGTTCTCCCCTCCCATTCCTCTCATCCCCTGTTCTCCCCTCCCATTCCTCTCATCCCCTGTTCTCCCCTCCCATTCTTCTCATCCCCTGTTCTCCCCTCCCATTCCTCTCATCCCCTGTTCTCCCCTCCCATTCCTCTCATCCCCTGTCCTCTACTCATCATTCCTCATCTCCTCTCTGATCCTATTCTCTCCTTCCCCCTAATCCCTCCTTCTCCTCTCCTCTCCTTCCATTGCCCATTTCCCCACACTGTTTGGGCTTAATGGTGCGAAGGTACACTATATATACAAAAGTATGTGGACAGCCCTTCAAATTAGTGGATTCAGCTATTTCAGCCACACCCGTTTTGCTGACAAGTGTATACAATCGAGCACACAGCCATGCAATCTCCATAGACAAACATTGGCAGTAGAATGGCCTTAGTGAAGAGCTCAACGTGGCACCGTCATAGAATGCCATCTTTCCAACAAGTCAGTTCGTCTAATTTATACCCTAATAGAGGTGCCCCGGTCAACTGTAAGTGCTGTTATTGTGAAGTCGAAAACGTCTAGGAGCAACAACGGCTCAGCCGCGAAGTGGAAGGCCACACAAGCTCACAGAACGGGACCGCCGAGTGCTGAAGCGCGTAGAGTATATAAATCACCTGTCCTCGGTTGCAACACTCACTACCGAGTTCCAAACTACCTCTGGAAGCAACGTCAGCACAATAACTGTTCGTCGGGAGCTTCATGAAATGGGTTTCCATGGCCGAGCAGCCGCACACAAGCCTAAGATCACCATGAGCAATGCCAAGCGTCGGCTGGAGTGGTGTAAAGCTCGCCACCATTGGACTCTGGAGCAGTGGTAACGCGTTCTCTGGAGTGATGAATCACGCTTCGCCATCTGGCAGTCTGACGGATTAATCTGGGTTTGGCGGATGCCAGGAGAACCCGACCTGCCCAATGCATAGTGCCAACTGTAAAGTTTGGTGGAGGAGGAATAATGGTCTGAGGCTGTTTTTTATGGTTCGGGCTAGGCCCCTTAGTTCCAGTGAAGGGAAATCTTAACGCTACAGGGTACAATGACATTGTGGATGATTCTGTGCTTCCAACTTTGTGGCAAAAGTTTGGGTAAGGCCCTTTCCTGTTTCAGCATGACAATGCCCCGGTGCACAAAGCGAGGTCCATACAGAAATGGTTTGTTGAGATCGGTGTGGAAGAACTTGACTGGCCTGCACAGAGCCCTGACCGCAACCCCATTGAACACCTTTGTGATGAATTGGTACGCCGACTGCGAGCCAGGTCTAATCGCCCAGCATCAGTGCCCGACCTCACTAATGTTCGTGGCTGAATGGCGGCAAGTCCCCGCAGCAATGTTCCAACATCTAGTAGAAAGCCTTCCCAGAAGAGTGGAGGCTGTTATAGCAGCAAAGGGGGGGGACCAACTCCATATTAATGCCCATGATTTTGGAATGAGATGTTCGACGAGCAGGTGTCCACATACTTATGGTCATGTAGAGTGTATATATATAACCCCTCTCTACCCTGTAGGTGGTCATGTAGAGTGTATATATATAACCCCTCTCTACCCTGTAGGTGGTCATGTAGAGTGTATATATATAACCCCTCTCTACCCTGTAGGTGGTCATGTAGAGTGTATATATATAACCCCTCTCTACCCTGTAGGTGGTCATGTAGAGTGTATATATATAACCCCTCTCTACCCTGTAGGTGGTCATGTAGAGTGTATATATATAACCCCTCTCTACCCTGTAGGTGGTCATGTAGAGTGTATATATATAACCCCTCTCTACCCTGTAGGTGGTCATGTAGAGTGTATATATATAGCCCCTCTCTACCCTGTAGGTGGTCATGTAGAGTGTATATATATAACCCCTCTCTACCCTGTAGGTGGTCGTGTAGAGTGTATATATATAACCCCTCTCTACCCTGTAGGTGGTCGTGTAGAGTGTATATATATAACCCCTCTCTACCCTGTAGGTGGTCGTGTAGAGTGTATATATATAACCCCTCTCTACCCTGTAGGTGGTCGTGTAGAGTGTATATATATAACCCCTCTCTACCCTGTAGGTGGTCGTGTAGAGTGTATATATATAACCCCTCTCTACCCTGTAGGTGGTCGTGTAGAGTGTATATATATAACCCCTCTCTACCCTGTAGGTGGTCGTGTAGAGTGTATATATAACCCCTCTCTACCCTGTAGGTGGTCATGTAGAGTGTATATATATAACCCCTCTCTACCCTGTAGGTGGTCATGTAGAGTGTATATATATAACCCCTCTCTACCCTGTAGGTGGTCATGTAGAGTGTATATATATAACCCCTCTCTACCCTGTAGGTGGTCATGTAGAGTGTATATATATAACCCCTCTCTACCCTGTAGGTGGTCGTGTAGAGTGTATATATATAACCCCTCTCTACCCTGTAGGTGGTCGTGTAGAGTGTATATATATAACCCCTCTCTACCCTGTAGGTGGTCGTGTAGAGTGTATATATATAACCCCTCTCTACCCTGTAGGTGGTCGTGTAGAGTGTATATATATAACCCCTCTCTACCCTGTAGGTGGTCGTGTAGAGTGTATATATATAACCCCTCTCTACCCTGTAGGTGGTCGTGTAGAGTGTATATATATAACCCCTCTCTACCCTGTAGGTGGTCGTGTAGAGTGTATATATATAACCCCTCTCTACCCTGTAGGTGGTCGTGTAGAGTGTATATATATAACCCCTCTCTACCCTGTAGGTGGTCATGTAGAGTGTATATATATAACCCCTCTCTACCCTGTAGGTGGTCATGTAGAGTGTATATATATAACCCCTCTCTACCCTGTAGGTGGTCATGTAGAGTGTATATATATAACCCCTCTCTACCCTGTAGGTGGTCATGTAGAGTGTATATATATAACCCCTCTCTACCCTGTAGGTGGTCGTGTAGAGTGTATATATATAACCCCTCTCTACCCTGTAGGTGGTCGTGTAGAGTGTATATATATAACCCCTCTCTACCCTGTAGGTGGTCGTGTAGAGTGTATATATATAACCCCTCTCTACCCTGTAGGTGGTCGTGTAGAGTGTATATATATAACCCCTCTCTACCCTGTAGGTGGTCGTGTAGAGTGTATATATATAACCCCTCTCTACCCTGTAGGTGGTCGTGTAGAGTGTATATATATAACCCCTCTCTACCCTGTAGGTGGTCGTGTAGAGTGTATATATATAACCCCTCTCTACCCTGTAGGTGGTCGTGTAGAGTGTATATATATAACCCCTCTCTACCCTGTAGGTGGTCGTGTAGAGTGTATATATATAACCCCTCTCTACCCTGTAGGTGGTCGTGTAGAGTGTATATATATAACCCCTCTCTACCCTGTAGGTGGTCATGTAGAGTGTATATATATAACCCCTCTCTACCCTGTAGGTGGTCATGTAGAGTGTATATATATAACCCCTCTCTACCCTGTAGGTGGTCATGTAGAGTGTATATATATAACCCCTCTCTACCCTGTAGGTGGTCATGTAGAGTGTATATATATAACCCCTCTCTACCCTGTAGGTGGTCGTGTAGAGTGTATATATATAACCCCTCTCTACCCTGTAGGTGGTCGTGTAGAGTGTATATATATAACCCCTCTCTACCCTGTAGGTGGTCGTGTAGAGTGTATATATATAACCCCTCTCTACCCTGTAGGTGGTCGTGTAGAGTGTATATATATAACCCCTCTCTACCCTGTAGGTGGTCGTGTAGAGTGTATATATATAACCCCTCTCTACCCTGTAGGTGGTCGTGTAGAGTGTATATATATAACCCCTCTCTACCCTGTAGGTGGTCGTGTAGAGTGTATATATATAACCCCTCTCTACCCTGTAGGTGGTCGTGTAGAGTGTATATATATAACCCCTCTCTACCCTGTAGGTGGTCGTGTAGAGTGTATATATATAACCCCTCTCTACCCTGTAGGTGGTCGTGTAGAGTGTATATATATAACCCCTCTCTACCCTGTAGGTGGTCGTGTAGAGTGTATATATATAACCCCTCTCTACCCTGTAGGTGGTCGTGTAGAGTGTATATATATAACCCCTCTCTACCCTGTAGGTGGTCGTGTAGAGTGTATATATATAACCCCTCTCTACCCTGTAGGTGGTCATGTAGAGTGTATATATATAACCCCTCTCTACCCTGTAGGTGGTCATGTAGAGTGTATATATATAACCCCTCTCTACCCTGTAGGTGGTCATGTAGAGTGTATATATATAACCCCTCTCTACCCTGTAGGTGGTCGTGTAGAGTGTATATATATAACCCCTCTCTACCCTGTAGGTGGTCGTGTAGAGTGTATGTATATAACCCCTCTCTACCCTGTAGGTGGTCGTGTAGAGTGTATATATATAACCCCTCTCTACCCTGTAGGTGGTCGTGTAGAGTGTATATATATAACCCCTCTCTACCCTGTAGGTGGTCGTGTAGAGTGTATATATATAACCCCTCTCTACCCTGTAGGTGGTCGTGTAGAGTGTATATATATAACCCCTCTCTACCCTGTAGGTGGTCGTGTAGAGTGTATATATATAACCCCTCTCTACCCTGTAGGTGGTCGTGTAGAGTGTATATATATAACCCCTCTCTACCCTGTAGGTGGTCGTGTAGAGTGTATATATATAACCCCTCTCTACCCTGTAGGTGGTCGTGTAGAGTGTATATATATAACCCCTCTCTACCCTGTAGGTGGTCGTGTAGAGTGTATATATATAACCCCTCTCTACCCTGTAGGTGGTCGTGTAGAGTGTATATATATAACCCCTCTCTACCCTGTAGGTGGTCGTGTAGAGTGTATATATATAACCCCTCTCTACCCTGTAGGTGGTCGTGTAGAGTGTATATATATAACCCCTCTCTACCCTGTAGGTGGTCGTGTAGAGTGTATATATATAACCCCTCTCTACCCTGTAGGTGGTCGTGTAGAGTGTATATATATAACCCCTCTCTACCCTGTAGGTGGTCGTGTAGAGTGTATATATATAACCCCTCTCTACCCTGTAGGTGGTCGTGTAGAGTGTATATATATAACCCCTCTCTACCCTGTAGGTGGTCGTGTAGAGTGTATATATATAACCCCTCTCTACCCTGTAGGTGGTCGTGTAGAGTGTATATATATAACCCCTCTCTACCCTGTAGGTGGTCGTGTAGAGTGTATATATATAACCCCTCTCTACCCTGTAGGTGGTCGTGTAGAGTGTATATATATAACCCCTCTCTACCCTGTAGGTGGTCGTGTAGAGTGTATATATATAACCCCTCTCTACCCTGTAGGTGGTCGTGTAGAGTGTATATATATAACCCCTCTCTACCCTGTAGGTGGTCGTGTAGAGTGTATATATATAACCCCTCTCTACCCTGTAGGTGGTCATGTAGAGTGTATATATATAACCCCTCTCTACCCTGTAGGTGGTCATGTAGAGTGTATATATATAACCCCTCTCTACCCTGTAGGTGGAGAACAGTATAGGTACGGTAAGAACCGTGTTGAGGCGGACGCCAAGCGGCTGCAGGCTAAAGAGGAGGAGCTAATCAAGCGGAAACAGGACATCAGGAACCGTCTTACCCAGCTGAAGAAGGACAGGAAAGACCTGCGCACCACCATGGAGGCCAGCACCGGTACGACAGAGAGAGAGACACACACACACACACACACACAGACTTAGACAGACAGACGTGTTCAGACACAGACTGAGAGACAGACAGATGCGCACACACATACACACACACACACACAAAACACATACAGTCGTGGTCAAAAGTTTTGAGAATGACACAAGTATTGGTCTTCACAAAGTTTGCTGCTTCAGTGTTATGAGATATTTTTTGTCAAATGTTACTATGGTATACTGAAGTATAATTACAAGCATTCCATAAGTGTCAAAGGCTTTTATTGACAATTGCATTAAGTTTATGCAAAGAGTCAATATTTGCAGTGTTGACCCTTCTTTTTCAAGACCTCTGCAATCCACAATGGCATGCTGTCAATTCACTTCTGGGTCACATCCTGACTGATGGCAGCCCATTCTTGCATAATCAATGCTTTGAGTTTGTCAAGAATTTGTGGGTTTTTGTTTGTCCACCCGCCTCTTGAGGATCGACCACAAGTTCTCAATGGGATTAAGGTCTGGGGAGTTTCCTGGCCATGGACCCAAAATGTTGATGTTTTGTTGCCCGAGCCACTTAGTTATCACTTTTGCCTTATGGCAAGGTGCTCCATCATGCTGGAAAAGGTATTGGTCGTCACCAAACTGTTCTTGGATGGTTGGGAGAAGTTGCTCTCGGAGGATGTGTTGGTACCATTCTTTATTCATGGCTGTGTTCTTAGGCAAAATTGTGAGTGAGCCCACTCACTTGGCTGAGAAGCAACCCCACACATGAATGGTCTCAGGATGCTTTACTGTTGGCATGACACAGGACTGATGGTAGCGCTCACCTTGTCTTCTCCGGACAAGGTGTTTTCCGGATGTCCCAAACAATCGGAAAGGGGATTCATCAGAGAAAATGACTTTACCCCAGTCCTCAGCAGTCCAATCCCTGTACCTCTTGCAGAATATCAGTCTGTCCCTGATGTTTTTCCTGGAGAGAAGTGGCTTCTTTGCTGCCCTTCTTGACACCAGGCCATCCTCCAAAAGTATTTGCCTCACTGTGCGTGCAGATGCACTCACATCTGCCTGCTGCCATTCCTGAGCAAGCTCTGCACTGGTGGTGCCCCGATCCCGCAGCTGAATCAACTTTAGGAGACGGTCCTGGCACTTGCTGGACTTTCTTGGGCGCCCTGACGCCTTCTTCACAACAGTTGAACCTCTCTCCTTGAAGTTCTTGATGATCCGATAAATGGTTGATTTAGGTGCAATCTTACTAGCAGCAATATCCTTGCCTGTGAAGCCCTTTTTGTGCAAAGCAATGATGACGGCACGCATTTCCTTGCAGGTAACCATGGTTAACAGGGTCCCCTGTAGCTCAGCTGGTAGAGCATGGCGCTTGCAACGCCAGGGTTGTGGGTTCGTTTCCCACGGGGGGCCAGTATGAAAATGTATGCACTCACTAACTGTAAGTCGCTCTGGATAAGAGTGTCTGCTAAATTACCCAAATGTAAAAATGTTTAATGAAGAACAATGATTTCAAGCACCACCCTCCTTTTAAAGCTTCCAGTCTGTTATTCTAACTCAATCAGCATGACAGAGTGATCTCCAGCCTTGTCCTCGTCAACACTCTCACCTGTGTTAACGAGAGAATCACTGACATGATGGCAGCTGGTCCTTTTGTGGCAGGGCTGAAATGCAGTGGAAATGTTTTTTTGGCAAAGAGGGACTGATAATCTGATCATTCTTCATGACATTCTGGAGTATATGCAAATTGCCATCATCAAAACTGAGGCAGCAGACTTTGTGAAAATTAGTATTTGTCATTCTCAAAACTTTTGACCACACTGCTTTTACCAAGGTAGAGAGAAGATGGATTAGATGGGGGAGAGGTGGGAGTGAAAGTAGTGGAAGATGGAGAGATGATGGGAGGAGAAGAGGAAGAGCGGTTTAGATTGATGGGAGATGGAATGAGTGTTGGAAGGAAGAGTGGAGAGGTGGGAGTGAGTGGTGTTTGGTGGAGTTATGGGTGGAAGGGTTAGGGTTAGGAGTGAGTGGTGTTTGATGGAGTTATGGATGGGAGGGTTAGGAGTGAGTGGTGTTTGGTGGAGTTATGGTTGGGAGGGTTAGGAGTGAGTGGTGCAGGATGGAAGAAGGGTTTGGAGGGGGAGAGATGGGAGTCAGATGTCCTGAGTGACTTCTCAATAAACTACAATAATGGTATAACAGGAACTGAGAGTGTATGGTAGTGCTGTGACACTTACTGTAAATCACACCCATTCTAAAACCTCCTTCCTTTCCTCCTTCTCACAGGTAAGCGTTCCGCTGCATCCCTGGCGGAGCGGCTGAAGAAGGTGGAGGACGAGTGCAAGCTGAAGGAGGACGAGAGGGTGAGCCTGGAGCTGGAGCTGACGGAGGTCAAGGAGTCTCTGAAGAAGGCCCTGAACGGAGGAGTCATTCTGGGACTCACCATCGAGCCAAAGTCTGGCACCTCCAGCCCACAGGTCAGACCTCAATCAATCACATTTATTTTACATCAGCAGTCGTCACAAAGTGCCTTACAGATACCCAGCCTAAAACATCAAAGAGCAAGCAATGTGGAGGCAGAAGCACAGTGGCTAGAAAAAACTCCCTAGAAGGCAGGTATCAAGGAAGAAACTTAGAAAGGAACCAGGCTTGAAGTCCTGTTCTTGCTGTCTCTACCATGTCCATGACCCATGGCTGAGTCTCAGTACTGTACAACGGCTTCCTTCTCTTGAAAAGTGAACAGACAAAAGCATTTTGTCCATGTAAATTAGCCTTGTAGACTAAAGCACGTGTCAAACTTTGGCCCACAGAGTTTGACACAGAATCTCAATATGCCCAACATACTCATGACAAACAGGCTGTTGCAAATGTTGCAGCTGACTCTGAATGGTGTGTATCTGTGTGTGTCCAGTCCCCAGTGTTGCTGAGACGTACCGTGGAGAACTCTCCCATCTCCAGCTGTGACACCAGCGACACAGAGAGCTGTTCTACTCTGCCCGTCAACAGCGCCTCCCTCCTCCGCAGAACGACCAATCAGAAACCCTCGGCCGTCCGCGGGCACGTCCTCAATAAGGCCAAAGTGAGACAGAGAACACACACCAGTGGAGGCTTGTGGGAGGATGGGCTCATTGTAATTGCAGGAATGGAATTGAATGAATGGAACGGTATCAAACGTATGGAAACCACGTTTGACTCATTTTACATTTACATTTTAGTCATTTTAGCAAACGCTCTTATCCAGAGCGACTTACAGTTAGTGAGTGCATACATAATTTTTTTATTTTTCATACTGGCCCCCCGTGGGAATCGAACCCACAACCCTGGCGTTGCAAACGCCATGCTCTACCAACTGAGCTACATCCCTGCCGGCCATTCCCTCCCCTACCCTGGACGACGCTGGGCCAATTACGCGCCACCCAATGGGTCTCCCGGTCGCGGCCGGCTACGACAGAGCCTGGATTCGAACCAGGATCTCTAGTGGCACAGCTAGCACTGCAATGCAGTGCCTTAGACCACTGCGCCACTCGGGACTCCATTCCCTAAATTCCATTCCAGCCATTACAATGAGCCCATCCTCCTATAGCTCCTCCCACCAGCCTCCTCTGTCACACACACCTGCGTTTACACACACAATCAAACACCCTCTGCACTCATTCACCTGCATTACCACATCTCTGACACACATACACACACACACACACCCATCCATTGCCACACATCCCATCCCAGTCTAATGACTGTACTGCATTTGCATGTAACTGTCGTATTTGTGTGTATTTGCATGCATATCCTGACACCCAGCTCACTCAATGTTCCCTTTGTTGCAGGAATGGGAGAAGAAGACTGGCACATGAGCAACAACTCTCTTCACAACAATCCTATCTTATTTGCTTGTATTTTTTTATGTGTGTATATATTTATTTCAAACCGTTTTTTTTTTTGTTGCAGACATCCACTTTCATACAGTCTCTTGTCGCCTGTTTCTCCATCACATAAATCAATCTGGTTTCTACAATTCTTGGGGTTCAGAAATCAAGTGCATATTTATTTGTAAATGTTTATTAGGTAAATACTAGCATCCTTGTGATTATTTATGTCGATAATATTTCATACTTGTTTTATAGTATTGCTCCAATGTTATGTCCTACCCAGTTGGAAGCTCTCTTGTTCATAAGCATCAGTTTAGAACCGTAACTACACTGCGCCACTAATGTTCACATCATCTGGATCCAGCCATTAGTATCACTGTTAGGCAATCCAGATGATTTGCAGATCATCAAACCAGCAATACACCTAGTCCTTAGTGGTTGATGCCTGGGAGTGGGCCATTGGAATGCGCCACTCAGTGAAGTGTAGGTCAGGCTAAGGTGTGGTGGTGGTGTTCTGGTGAGTTTGGCCACTGGTGTTGGAAAAGTCTGAAACCTCAAGTAACGTGTTCTCTTGTATTTACGCTTCGACATCCAGGAGCCTCGATCAAGGTTTTAATCATGCCGCTGGTGCACTGTAGCCCTGTGGTCTGATCTCTGTGTGTGTGTGTGTGTGTGTGTGTGTGTGTTTAACTATTCTTGTGGTGACCAGAAGTCCCCACAAGAATAGTAAACAAACAAACATTTGACCAACTGGGGACATTTTGTTGGTCCCCACAAGGTCAAATGCTATTTTTAGGGTTAAGGTTAGAATTAGGGTTAGAAGCTAGGGTTAGGTTTAGGGTTAAGGTTAGAATTAGGGTTAGGTTAAGGTTAGAATTAGGGTTAGAAGCTAGGGTTAGGTTTAAGGTTAGAATTAGGGTTAGAAGCTAGGGTTAAGGTTAGGTGTTCATGTGTGTGTTGAAACGTCTCGAGGCACATTCCAAGCCCATCATCAATACACTGTTAGAAATAGAAGCCCTTTGCAGTATGGTCAGAAATACTGTGTGTTCTCTGCTTCAACCAGAGACTGTGACCTAGTTGTGGATTCTTGAACTTCCAGCTGCTACTCTAGCAACACGTTTCATCTCGTACACGTCACATGTAATGTATTTCTAATGGTGTTTTTGGTATTGCTTTTAACACATCTACAGTAAACTGCAAAATATTCCCATATCCACACTGTTCAGTGTAACCTATCCAAGGTGATTTGTAGGGGTGGGAAGTAGCATGTTGATGTACTACTGCAAGCAAGCTAAGTTTTTACTATTTTTACTCTAAGGCACATTTACCTTTTAAAACATCTGATTTTATGGTGCATTTATTGGCCCGGTTGGAACATGAGGCTGTGCGTAACAAAAATGGCCGCCAACAGCCGTTTCCCAAGTTACCAGTTAGATGTTTGTATTCCTCTTTCCTTCTCTATTCATTCAGATTGAGGCCGGGATTCAATCCCATCGCGGGTTACATGCATTGTGGTGTTTTAAAGGTAATTACCGATTGAGCCGACATATGCAGCGTTTTTCCATGACTGGGATCTTTGCGAACGCGGGAACATTGCCTTAAAAAGCCGCAATGCCTATAAGCTGCGATTGGATTGGATCTCGGCCAAAGTCCCACTAGGCTGTGGGTTAGAGCTAGTTCTTCACTACAAGATGAGAAAGCATTACGTCCATTTTGGGTCCCTTTCTCCTCTGTATAAACAACTTCGAATCTGAAATGGGCCGAGAGAGAGAGATGATGTCATTCAGAAAATGTGAACCCAATGTACCTGTACATAGCTTTGCTGGAGGGGACAGGATGGGAGGGAGAGGGGGGAGGAGAGTGGGGGAGGGTTGGGTGTATTGGGTAAAGGGAGTAGGGGAGAAATAACAACATTGTTTGTTTTGCACCTTAGACTTTTCTACTCCATTGTACTTCTATTGACAGTCGCCAACTCGGTGACGAACGGCTGTATATAAAAAGTAATAAAGCTCTTTACAAATGTCCCTTTTCTCAGGCCTTGCGTTTATTGGGAATGGGTTAGCTGTGTAGTCAGACCAAATGAAACTCAAAACCCCATGAAAATGTTATTAATCTGTATGTTCTCAAAGAACAAAACATTGGGAAAAAAATGACCCACATACAGTGAGCTCCAAAAGTATTGGGACAGTGACATATTTGTTGTTGTTTTGGCTCTGTACTCCAGCACTTGGGATTTGAAATGATCCAATGACTATGCGGTTAAAGTGCAGACTGTCGGCTTTAATTTGAGGGTCTTTTTTATCCATATTGGGTGAACCGTTTCGAAATAACAGCACTTTTTGTACATAGTCCCCCCCATTTTAGGGGACCAAAAGTATTGGGACAAATTCCCTTATGTGTATTAAAGTAGTCAAAAGTTTAATATTTGGTCCCATAGTCCTAGCACGCAATGACTACATTAAGCTTGCGATTCTACAAACTTGTTAGAGGCATTTGCTGTTTGTTTTGGATTGTGTTTCAGATTATTTTGTGCCCAATATAAATGAATGGTAAATAATGTATTGTGTCATTTTGGAGTTACTTTCATTGTAAATAAGAATATAATATGTTTATAAACACTTCTACATTAATGGGGCTGCTACCACATTAATCTAGCATTTTTGGTGGGTATGGTATTTATGCCTCTAACTTTCTCACTCATTATTCACAATTCATTCAGGATTATCCGTAATCATGGTAGCATCCACATTATTGGTTTCCGGGCTCCGGAGAAGAGAGTTCGGTGTACAGACTTTTTCCCAAATGAGAAAAGGTTAATGCCCCTGGGGTTAAACCCCTGCATGTAACCAAGAGGTTGTGGGTTAGATTCTCATCTCTTGTGCTTTAGTTTCTGCAATTGTTGATGTCAAAGATAAATTGGTAGCTTTGGGATTTGATACCTGTCTTGAAATCAAGAGGTTGTAGGTTTGAGCCTCATCTCTTGTGCTTTAGTGTACATTTCTGCAACTATCAATGTCAAACAGACAAAGAAGTGTATATCGTGTGAAGGAGTCTGTGGCTCTGGCATAAGGATCTCACCCCGTAAGCACAGTGTTGTGGGTTTGAACCAAGCCATGGCTCTGGAGCATAGTTGTGAACGTATGGTTGACTGGCGGGTGCAGGCAGAAGGGCAGGATAAGCAGGGGTGGTTAAATCCTGGGGTTTCTGAACTGTGAACAGCAGTGGTTATATACCTACTTTTTCCATGGGGATTTTCCCCATAACCACTGCTGTTCACAGGCAGGGGTACCCCCCCAATATTAACCCCCATCAGTCATCAAGTGCCCTGCCTGGGATTGAACCCACAACTCTGTGGTTAAGAGGTGAGAGACTTACACACGCTACACACTTTTTAACATCTCTTCATATATTTGACATCGACAATTGAGGAAACATTCAAATACCTACCACACTCAAGTGCCTTGCCTGGATATGACCGCTTCAGGGGTGAGGTCCTTACACCAGAGCCACCAATTCCTTCACACCTGAAATGCTTCTCTTTGTATGTTTCACATCGAGAGTTCTGCAAACGTTAATTAAAGTACAAGAGATGTGGCTCAAACCGATTTAGTTGTTAGCCAATCAAATCTGCTAATTGGTGACGACGTGTTTGTCATTCACAGCTACATTCCCATGTGTGCCATTACTAAGTACAGATTTACTGCGAGTTGGGTAGGTTTAAAATAGCATTTCTCAAACCCCCCAGCCATTCCATGTACTTGATATTTTCCAGAACTAGCACACCTGATTCAACTAGTCAACTAATCATCAAGCCTTTGAAGAAAGTCACATCTTTATTGAACAGATACAATTATGACAACCAACGTGTAGAGTTAGGGGAGTGATTTATTCCAGAATGCAGGTTAAGTGCACTACACTTTCTGTTGAGGACTTCATAACATTTTTCATTTATTTACCAAAATAACAAACAAACCAAAAAAACATGAATAAAACTGTGAGGTCAAATGTCACATGCCTGTGTCATCAACAGTGAATCTCCTTCACAAATATATTGGATTCTCTTGACTAACCCCCTAGACGAGATATCTCTAGAAGCCAAACATAAGCATATATATGTACAAAATAACATGAAGAACGGAGAGTCAGGTAGAATAGGCCAGTGTGTCTCTGGATGTATGAGATAGACTGGCCTACATCACCATGGATGTAACTGACTCACTGGAAAGCTTGAGCTTGACTCTGAGCATTGGTCTGTAGACCTGTACTGTCTCATTCAAGACATCCCTATCAAGTCTGTATGGCCCAATGTGTGAAGATGGTCCACTTCACTCTAGACTGCACTCTTCAAGATGACTATGTTCTTAGTGCAAATTAAATA
Organism: Coregonus lavaretus; assembly: GCF_964263955.1. Lineage (NCBI taxonomy): Eukaryota > Metazoa > Chordata > Actinopteri > Salmoniformes > Salmonidae > Coregonus > Coregonus lavaretus. The sequence continues at coordinate 26,017 of NW_028159101.1, read as the reverse complement.
TCTTGGGATATTTGAGATGGGAAGGAAAGCCACTGACCAATGTTTACTGCACACGTTGACAGGAATGAAACAGAAATGTATCCTGTATCATGAGTGCAGAAGTGCAGGGTGTAGATTTGATCATGAGAGATCCTTTCCAGTTAAACAATGGATACAACCGAAAGTAGCCTACCTAAAAGCCTATGATACTTAGCTATACACTGAAATATTGCTAACTGATACATGAGAAGCAAGCAAAGGTATTGAGTAACTCTCTGTGTGATTGTACTGTGATGAGGGGATTCAGTGAAGGAGGCATCCAAAAAACGATTGTGTATGTTTTGGTATCAGTGTAAAATACTCACACTCACGTGAAGGACTATATACAGTGAGAGGTTGTTCATATATACACATTTATGTACACAAACCAAATTATATGGGGAGATACCGCAACTAACTCTGCCTAACATAGGCTCAATAATGACAGCCACACCATCTCCATGACGACGACCTTGTCTCTGGGGAAACAAACTCACGTTGACCTCTGACCTGGGGGCTATCTTGGGGTTGGGGTCAAACTGTTATTAGTAAATAAATAGAGGTAATGCACAGGAGATGTGGTAGAGCAGAGGAGTCCACTTCTTTTTAGGCACCGTGGGACAAACAATGGCTTTCTAACCAGGGAGGTGACATGCTGTAAATCAAATGTGCTGAAATATCACACACCATTCTAAAATGTCACTCTTTTAACCTCACCTGCTCATCAATTACCATAAAACAAACAAAATAACACACAACATTATTCATCTAAAAAAAGAAATAGTTTAAAATATGAATAATTAAAGAGCATTGTTATACATTGCTGTATGATGAAAGGAGACAGTTTAAACAATGATTTGTATGTAAATCACAGGAGGCTGCTGAGGGGAGAACGGCTCATCATAATGGCCCGGAACGGCGCGAATGGAATGGCATCAAATACCTGGAAACCATGTGTTTTACATTTACATTTTAGTCATTTAGCAGACGCTCTTATCCAGAGCGACTTACAGTTAGTGAATACCATTTTTTATTTTATTTTATACTGGCCCCCCATGGGAATCGAACCCACAACCCTGGCGTTGCAAACGCCATGCTATCAACTGAGCTACATCCCTGCCGGCCATTCCCTCCCCTACCCTGGACGATGCTGGGCCAATTGTGCGGTCGCGGCCGGCTGCGACAGAGCCTGGATTCGAACCAGGATCTCTAGTGGCACAGTTAGCACTGCGATGCAGTGCCTTAGACCACTGCGCCACTCAGGAGACTTTTGATGTATTTGATACCATTCCACTGATTCCGCTCCAGTCATTAACAGGAGCCTGTTCTCCCAGTTAAGGTGCCACCAACCTCCTGTGATGTAAATAATGATGAATGAAATAGGATTTTCCCACATACCTCATGTTAGCTCAACTCAAGTACCTGTATCTGGGATTTATAAATAGAGCAACACCACCCCCTAGTGCCTGAATGGGTAGTTGCATTCTTCTCACGACGGCAAACGTGTCTCAGTTAAGACTGCTCTCTTTCCACCTCCTATCTTTCATATATCTTCTCTGCAGATTTAAAGTGGTGTTTAATCTCATTCTTTCCTGAGAAAGAGTGTTATTGCATTCGAAGTGAGTGAGAGAGTGAAAGAGCCAATTATAAATTGCTTCTCCTAAAAACATTGCTTCTCTTCATTTGGTAGTAATAGAGATGTTAACAACTTCACCTCTCTTTTCTCCACTGCTAAACCATGCCCAGCCTAGGCTGCTGTTTCCATGGAAACCCAGGTCATGGCCTGGTTCTGTTTTGGTCATATTGTGTCCAGCACCCCACTATCCTCCTACTAGTAGTGAACTATGATACACTACATGACCAAAAGTATATGGACACCTGCTCGTCGAAACATCTCATTCCAAAATCATGGGCATTAATATGGAGTTGGTCCCCCCCTTTGCTGCTATAACAGCCTCCACTCTTCTGAGAAGGCTTTCCACTAGATGTTGGAACATTGCTGCGGGGTCTTGCTTCCATTCAGCCACAAGAGCCTTAGTGAGGTCGGGCACTGAAGTTGGGCGATTAGGCCTGGCTCGCAGTCAGCGTTCCAATTAATCCCAAAGGTATTCAATGGGGTTGAGGTCAGGGCTCTGTGCAGGCCAGTCAAGTTCTTCCTCAACGATCTCGTATGGACCTCACTTTGCACGGGGGCATTGTCATGCTGAAACAGGAAAGGGCCTTCCCCAAACTGTTGCCACAAAGTTGGAAGCACAGAATCGTCTAGAATGTCATTGTATGCTGTAGCGTTAAGATTTCCCTTCATTGGAACTAAGGGGCCTAGCCCGAACCATGAAAAATCAGCCCCAGACCATTATTCCTCCCCCACCAAACTTTACAGTTGGCCCTATGCATTCGGGCAGGTAGCATTCTCCTGGAATCCGCCAAACCCAGATTCATCCGTCGGACTGCCATATGGTGAAGCGTGATTCATCACTCCAGAGAACGCATTTCCACTGCTCCAGAGTCCAATGGCGGCGAGCTTTACAACGCTCCAGCCGATGCTTGGCTTTGCGCATGGTGATCTTAGGCTTGTGTGCAGCTGCTTGGCCATGGAAACCCATTTCATGAAGCTCCCGACGAACAGTTATTGTGCTGACGTTGCTTCCAGAGGCAGTTTGGAATTCGGTAGTGAGTGTTACAAACGAGGACAGGCAATTTTTACGCCTACCACTTTGCGGCTGAGCCGTTGTTGCTCCTAGACATTTCCACTTCTCAATAACATGACCAGCATGACCAGGGCAGCTCTAGCAGGGCAGAAATTTGACAAACTGACTTGTTGGAAAAGTGGCATCCTATGATGGTGCCATGTTGAAAGTCACTGAGCTCTTCAGTAAGGCCATTCTACTGCCAATGTTTGTCTATGAAGATTGCATGGCGGTGTGCTCAATTTTATACACCTGTCAGCAATGGGTGTGGCTGAAATAGCCAAATCCACAAATTTGAAGGGGTGTCCACATACTTTTGTATATACAGTGCATTTGGAAAGTATTCAGACCCCTTGACTTTTTCCATATTTTGTTAGGTTACAGCCTTATTCTAAAATGGATAAAATAAAACATTTTCTCATCAATCTACACACAATACCCCATAATGATTAAGTGAAAACAGGTTCTTAGACATTTTTGCAAATTCATTACAAATAAAAAACAGGGCCAAGTGGCGCAGCAATCTAAGGCACTGCATCGCACTACAGATCCGGGTTCGATCCTGGGCTGTGTCGCAGCCGGCCGTGACCGGGAGACCCATGAGGCGGTGCACAATTGGCCCAGTGTCGTCCGGGTAAGGGGAGGGTATGGCCGGCTAGGATGTCCTTGTCCCGTCGCGCTCTAGCGACTCCTTGTGGTGGCCGGGCGCATGCACGCTGACTTCAGGTCGCCAGCTGGACGGTGTTTCCTTCGACACATTGGTGTGGCTGGCTTCCGGGTTAAGCCAGCAGTGTGTCAAGAAGCAGTACGGCTTGGCAGGTCGTGTTTCGGAGGACGCATGGCTCTCGACCTTCACCTATCCCGAGTCTGTACAAGAGTTGCAGCGATTGGACAAGACTGTAACTACCAATTGGATATCACAAAATTGGGGAGAAAAAAGGAGTAAATCGTACCCCCCCCAAAAAAAATAATAATAATAATGCTAATAAAAAACAGAAATACCTTATTTACATAAGTATTCAGACCCTTTGCTATGAGATCTGAAATTGAGCTCAGGTGCATCCTATTTCCATTGATCATCCTTGATGTTTCTACAACTTGATTGGAGTCCACCTGTGGTAAATTCAATTGATTGGACAAAATTTGGAAAGGCACACACCTGTCTATATAATGTTGACAGTGCATGTCAGAGCAAAAACCAAGCCATGAGGTGGAAGGAATTGTCCGTAGAGCTCCGTGACAGGATTGTGTCGAGGCACAGATCTGAAGGTCCCCAAGAACACAGTGGCCTCCATCATTCTTAAATGGAAGAAGTTTGGAACCACCAAGACTGTTCCTAGAGCTGGCCGCCGGGCCAAACTGAGCAATCGGGGGAGAAGGGCCTTGGTCAGGGAGGTGACTCTTTGGCCAGAATGCCAAGCGTCACGTCTGGAGGAAACCTGGCACCATCCCTACGGTGAAGCATGGTGGTGGCGGCATCATGCTGTGGGGATGTTTTTCAGAGGCAGGGACTGGGAGACTAGTCAGGATCGAGGGAAAGATTAACGGAGCAAAGTACAGAGAGATCCTTGATGAAAACCTGCTCCAGAGCGCTCAGGACCTCAGACTGGGGGCGAAGGTTCACCTTCCAACAGGACAACGACCCTAAGCACACAGCCAAGACAACGCAGGAGTGGCTATGGAACAAGTCTCTGAATGACCTTGAGTGGCCCAGCCAGAGCCCGGACTTGAACCCAATCAAACATCTCTGGAGAGACCTGAAAATAGCAGTGCAGCGACATTCCCCATCCAACCTGACAGAGCTTGAGAGGATCTGCAGAGAAGAATGGGAGAAACTCCCCAAATACAGGTGTGCCAAGCTTGTAGCGTCATACCCAAGAAGACTTGAGGCTGTAATCACTGCCAAAGGTGCTTCAACAAAGTACTGAGTAAAGGGTCTGAATACTTATGTAAATGTGATATTTAAGTTTTGTATTTTTAATACATTTGCAAAAATTTATAAAAACCTGTTTTTGCTTTGTCATTATGGGGTATTGTGTGTAGATTGATAAGGGGGGAAAACGATGTCATCCATTTTAGAATAAGGCTGTAACGTAACAAAATGTGGAAGAAGTCAAGGTGTCTGTATAGTGTATCTGGGAACTACCTAGTGTGCAAAAAGAGTCAGTGAAAGACGAGTCTTACAGTACCGAGCGTTCTAAATAGCAGGCCAGTGGGCGGGGCGTCCTCTCTGTGATGTCACTGGAACTCTCTTTCCTCACTGGGTGGCGTCCAATCAGTCTCAGAGGGGTTTAGCCAATGAGAACACACAGAGAAGACATGACACTGGGTGAAAGGACACAATAACACTGGGTGCAATGGACACTGGGTGCAAGGATACACTGGGTGCAAAGGACCCTGGGTAAAAAGCAGAGTTGGCCCACACCCCCGATGTTACAGTAACGCAGTGGAGGGAGGGATGAGCAGAACGAAGGATAAGAGTCCCTCTGCTCCCGGAGAGGAGGAGAGAGAGGGAGGGAGTAATGCTAGATTGTAGTACTGGGGTGGTTTATCTCTTCCTCTGTAAGGGGAGCGGTGGATTGGTTGGTCAGACAGCAAGACGGAGGAGGAAGGCAGAGTAGAGTTCCCTGTGCTCGTTAGCATGGCTAGCTGGTTAGTGTGTCCGTGTTCAGCCATCAGCTTGTCAGGTAGCTGTGCAGCTCTCTAGAGTTGATGCTCAGCACCACGCCCGAGTGGTTACCTAGCAACAACGAGAGAGAGGAAGTGGGTGAGACCAGAGTCGAGGGTCGATTGGTTTTGAAAGGGAAAATACCACCTGCTTCTTTATCTTGCAACATTAAAGCATATTTCCTTGATTGTTTCAACTTTCTCTTTGACTGGATGACTGGTTGGTTATCGTTTAGCCAAACCATAACTAAAATTTTAAAAAAGTAACTATTTTATTAATATTGCCCATTGATATAGGTATTAGAATGCTTAAAATGTTTTAACTTTAATTCACAATATCATTATGAGTTTAGTAGCATTTATGAAAAATAAGAAAGCAATTAACCTATACCTTGCATTGTTAACTGCCTGGGCTCGTGAGTGGTAGCAGGCTGTTCTGTTAGTGGTAGTGGGGGTTAGTCCTAATCCTGATCAGGGAACAGAAGGCGGGGCTACCTTCTGCGTTACCTAGAGTCTGCGAGTCCAGGTCGTCGTCGATAAACTCCTCCCCCTGGATGATGTGCTGCGTGTCCTCGCTGTGATTGACAGGGCTGGTCATCTCCTGCTCCTTCTCGTTGTGCATCTGGGCGTACACGTTCCGGCCGGGCAGCTTGCTGAAAAACAGCGGGGGATAGGCATCCTCAGTCCTAAGCCAAGGACTGTGGGATTTGTAGTTTTGATGAGAGGTTGTGGCTGGAGTTGTAGTTCATGTTAATTAAGTGACAGATTGTGGACTTTGTGCATCGGATGCAAAGTAGGTGCTATTGGTGTGACTGGTGAACAAAAGACAAATCATGCACAACATATTCATGTAGAATCTAGATGAATCAAGTACATGCATTTATGTATTCTATAGACAGTACATCTATATTCATCCAGTTATGTATTCACCTACTATATCTTCATACATGCAGTTATGCTTTCATCTGTAGTCATGGTTATGTTTTCATCTGTAGTCATGGTTGTGTTTTCATCTGTAGTCATGCAATGCTTCAGAGGAAGACTTGTCAGTCTAGTGCCCAGTGCATATCTCAGATATGTGAGTCTAAAATAGCCTGGTCCCAGATCTGTTTGTGCTTTAGCCTACTCCATTGTCATTGTCAAGTCAAATCATGTTTTGCATGAGAATTCCATAAGGAGTTGGCCAGAGATCAGAAACAGACTGGCATCCATGCAGGCTAAGTCTATAAGACACACCTCTTGAACTTGTATAGGATGAAGGATCCGGTAGCGAGGAGGCTGATGAGGAACATGACAGCCAGAGCCCAGACACCAGGACCTGCCACTCCACCCTGAGAACCTGCAGGGGAGAAAAACAACACACACACAATATGATATGACACACACACACACACACACACACACACACACACACACACACACACACACACACACACACACACACACACACACACACACACACACACACACACACACACACACACACACACACACACACACACACAGGAAGACACCATTATGATGATATGACACACACACACACACACACACACAGGAAGACACCATTATGATATGACACACACACAGGAAGACACCATTATGATATGACACACACACAGGAAGACACCATTATGATATGACACACACACAGGAAGACACCATTATGATATGACACACACACACACACACACACACACACAGGAAGACACCATTATGATGATATGACACACACACACAGGAAGACACCATTATGATATGACACACACACACACACACACACACACACACACACACACACACACACACACACACACACACACACACACACACACACAGGAAGACACCATTATGATGATATGACACACATACACACACAAGCATAGACAACACACATCAGATGGGAAATGAACACAGACACACAGGGTAGGTAACACACACACCCTCACACACAGTGGGCACACACACACCTCCTGAGGATGTGGCTCCCTGAGACCCAAACAAGATTATATCTGCCATGTCACAATTAACACCAACAGAATGCTAACACTCCATCCACTCTGCTTAGATAAACACCACACAGTGTTCAACAGACAACACACACACACACCACACAGTCAGGATAAGAGATCGGCAACCAAACTGTCCAAGAAAAGATAAGGTTAAAAAGCAAACAGAATAGATTAGACATCATTGAAACATATTGTTTACCTCTGCAGATATTGCGAAAATAACACTGAAAGCAGAGAGCAGAGAGCAGGTAACAGGAACCCACAACCAATCAGATTGGAGGAAAGCAGGAAGTAAAGGTGAGAAAAAAGGTTGTGTGGGGTGACTAACACGCACCGGTCTCCGTCGCTCTCGTGGGCGACTCATTAGCTACTAGTTCTTTGAAATAGATTGATAAAAACTAAATGATCCATTCATAGTCAACATGAAACCAAATAATTAAATGGAGAAATGATATATTATTAAATCATATTTACAACATCACAATGGCATGATTACAGGAATTGGAACGGTAATACAGGATGCTTTGGTTACCTGCGTTAGGGTCAGCTAGCGTCACCAACACCTGTAGACCTCCTCGTACGATGAAGCTAACGTTGTTCTCATTGAAGGCCTGCTTGATGGCAGGGATACGCTGTGGAAGAAATATACAACTCAACCATAAAATTCACACAGTTCATACAGAGGTAAATTACTACAGTGAGTGAGACTAGGGACGCAAAGGGATGGTATTTTACTGGAACATTTTGGTATCTTTCTAGGAGTTTATGTAATCTATCACAAGACATCTAGTGGCCATTTTGGGTACTTCAGATTATCACAGGGGTCTGTAATTTTCCCCTCTCTGTGGCCTTATCACATGTAAAATATATTAAATAATTAAATAAGAACATAAAAAAATGTTTTAATGACAAAGCTGTAAAACATTATCCTAAATATAAAGCATCAACTTAGTGAAAAAATAAATAATGTATGCACTCACTAACTGTAAGTCGCTCTGGATAAGAGCGTCTGCTAAATGACTAAAATGTACAATGTAAAAAATGAATACCATTGGTGTTTAATATGAGGGTTTCAGCATTGAAAATCTTTTATTTTTTACACAGATTTATTTTATTTTGTCAATATGTATTTGTTGTTAATGGTTTTGCGTCAAACTTGTGGCAGTTTAAAAAAAAGTCAATAGTTGGACTAGTTGCAGAGGTAATTGAAAATAATGCATTTTTTCATTAATTAGGCTATTTTCTCTTGAACCGTATGGTTAATCGACTAGAAACCCAGGGACAATATGGACACAGATACAAAAAAATGAATACTACAGTGGGGAAAAAAAGTATTTAGTCAGCCACCAACATCCAGAAAATCACATTGTAGGATTTTTAATGAATTTATTTGCAAATTATGGTGGTCACCTACAAACAAGCAAGATTTCTGGCTCTCACAGACCTGTAACTTCTTCTTTAAGAGGCTCCTCTGTCCTCCACTCGTTACCTGTATTAATGGCACCTGTTTGAACTTGTTATCAGTATAAAAGACACCTGTCCACAACCTCAAACAGTCACACTCCAAACTCCACTATGGCCAAGACCAAAGAGCTGTCAAAGGACACCAGGCTGGGAAGACTGAATCTGCAATAGGTAAGCAGCTTGGTTTGAAGAAATCAACTGTGGGAGCAATTATTAGGAAATGGAAGACATACAAGACCACTGATAATCTCCCTCGATCTGGGGCTCCACGCAAGATCTCACCCCGTGGGGTCAAAATGATCACAAGAACGGTGAGCAAAAATCCCAGAACCACACGGGGGGACCTAGTGAATGACCTGCAGAGAGCTGGGACCAAAGTAACAAAGCCTACCATCAGTAACACACTACGCCGCCAGGGACTCAAATCCTGCAGTGCCAGACGTGTCCCCCTGCTTAAGCCAGTACATGTCCAGGCCCGTCTGAAGTTTGCTAGAGTGCATTTGGATGATCCAGAAGAGGATTGGGAGAATGTCATATGGTCAGATGAAACCAAAATATAACTTTTTGGTAAAAACTCAACTCGTCGTGTTTGGAGGACAAAGAATGCTGAGTTGCATCCAAAGAACACCATACCTACTGTGAAGCATGGGGGTGGAAACATCATGCTTTGGGGCTGTTTTTCTGCAAAGGGACCAGGACGACTGATCCGTGTAAAGGAAAGAATGAATGGGGCCATGTATCGTGAGATTTTGAGTGAAAACCTCCTTCCATCAGCAAGGGCATTGAAGATGAAATGTGGCTGGGTCTTTCAGCATGACAATGATCCCAAACACACCGCCCGGGCAACAAAAAAGTGGCTTCGTAAGAAGCATTTCAAGGTTCTGGAGTGGCCTAGCCAGTCTCCAGATCTCAACCCCATAGAAAATCTTTGGAGGGAGTTGAAAGTCCGTGTTGCCCAGCGACAGCCCCAAAACATCACTGCTCTAGAGGAGATCTGCATGGAGGAATGGGCCAAAATACCAGCAACAGTGTGTGAAAACCTTGTGAAGACTTACAGAAAACGTTTGACCTGTGTCATTGCCAACAAAGGGTATATAACAAAGTATTGAGAAACTTTTGTTATTGACCAAATACTTATTTTCCACCATAATTTACAAATAAATTCATTAAAAATCCTACAATGTGATTTTCTCATTTTGTCTGTCATAGTTGACGTGTACCTATGATGAAAATTACAGGCCTCTCTCATCTTTTTAAGTGGGAGAACTTGCACAATTGGTGGCTGACTAAATACTAATTCCATTTCAATTTCAGTCAATTCAGGAAGTACACTAAAATTCAAGTTTGAATTTAGTTTGATTTACTTTTTGAATTGACTGGAATTTAAATGGAATTGACCCCAACCCTGATATACATTTCAAAAAAGTTATTCAAGTATAAATTAACAAAGTTACAATAGATTGCCATAAATGTTCTGTTAATTACCAAAATGACTGAAGATTCTGGTAAATTACCTGTAGCTTTGCAACCCTAAGTGAGACTACAGTGACACTCATGAGTGTGTCAATTAGTTAGGTAGTGTGTGTGTGTGTGTGTGATAGTGTACCTTATCCACAAACACACTCCTCTTAGCGCCCTTGCTCTCTGGTGGGAGAACGTACAGGTCAGCTGTGGTGGGCAGGCCCCGCTTCACCATGGTTACCAGGGACTCCTGGGGGATACCTGTGATCTGGGGGTCAAAGGTCACGGTCAGAAACAGTCCCTTATGGGACTTGTGTCCCATGTTACGACCTGGGTCATGTTCAAACTAGCATGAGCCTTTTTTATTGGACAACTTCTGATAGTCCCTCCTCCATCTCCAAATGTGTTTTCACATTTCATGATTATCATGTCTATCAAATATAATAATTTAACCAAACAGAGGCCAATGCAGATACTATGATTATGTATCCTAAATAGAGTGGTCCTGTTAAGTTAGAGCATCGGGTCATGTACAGTAGAGACCCACCTTTGCCAATATCTTGGTGACCACCTGACCCACGTCCTCCCTCCACTCTGGAATGTTGGGGTTGAGTTTGTCCAGGTTACTGCTGAAGGCCAGGGGGATGACCTGGAAACGGTCTGGGATCAAACAGAACACACAGGAAGTCAACACTAAAGGCGGCCATTTTGGGTTACAGCATTCAGATGAACAATAACGGAAACCTCCATATTAATGATACCATATTCATTTCTATTGTTTGGAGGCTTTAGAATAAGTCAACCGTTTCTCATTATCCTACATTGACTGCTTCTGCAGTATGTTTATTCTGTATCATCAGTTCTCTTGGGGTAAAATAATACAGTACATTTCTGCTCAGTTAGCATTCTCTCATGAATAAATCAAACACCACCACGGACATCATTACCCAGTGACACAGCAGCACATGATGTCATGGAGAACCCAGGAACTAGAGCTATTAAAAACAAAAACAAAAATAAGTAGGCATTGGTCTGAAGCCATAGGAGCACCACAATGCCTACTCCACCCATGCTCTACCAAGGTTTTCCAGCACACAGCTTTGACCTACTACAGTAGCTATGTTGGTGTTTTGTGCTTCACACAATGTGCATGCAGGTTGCTTAGGATCTCAAACAGCCTAGCTAGGACACCGGTAGACAGTGTCCTTCGCCCCCGAAAAACTCAGATAATACTTTTATTTCCATTTTCTTTTGACCCATAGACAATCAGGGGAAATACAGAATTTGTCACACAATTGGGGGGTGAATTGCCCTGTCCATTGCCACTCAACAATGCTTTTTAAGAGCCACCTAATCATTTAAAATAAGCATACACTGTGCACCGTCATAGGATGCCACTTTTCCAACAAGTCAATTTGTCAAATTTCTGCCCTGCTAGAACTAGGAGCAACAACGGCTCAGCCGCGAAGTGGTAGGCCACACAAGCTCACAGAACTACTGAGTTCCAAACTGCCTCTGGAAGCAACGTCAGCACAAGAACTGTTAGTCGGGAGCTTCATGAAATGGGTTTCCATGGCCGAGCAGCTGCACACAAGCCTAAGATCACCACACGCAATGCCAAGCGTCGGCTGGAGTGGTGTAAAGCTCGCCGCCATTGGACTCTGGAGCAGCAGAAATTTGTTTTTTTCTGGAGTGATGAATCACGCTTTACCATCTGGCAGTCTGACGGACAAATCTGGGTTGGCGGATTCCAGGAGAACGCTACCTGCCCAAATGCATAGTGCCAAATGGAAAGTTTGGTGGAGGAGGAATAATGTTCTGGGGCTGTTTTTCATGGTTCAGGCTAGGCCCCTTAGTTCGTAACAAGTCCCCGCAGCAATGTTCCAACATCTAGTGGAACGCCTTCCCAGAAGAGTGGAGGCTGTTCTGGCAGCAAAGGGGGGACCAACTCCATATTAATGCCCATGATTTTGGAATGAGATGTTTGACGAGCAGGTGTCCACATACTTTTGGTCATGTAGTGTACCCTTTATCTTCTTAAAATCTGATTTGAAACCTAACCCTAACCTCATTCCTAACCCTACCACACTGCTAACATTATGCCAAACCCAAACCTTAAATTAGGACCAAAACACATCTATTGCACCTACAAATGGATCTAAGTCTAATTGCCACCTTATGAACTCTGTAGCCTAGTTTGAATTCGACGTCTAGAATCTGAGCCAGGTTTGGGCAAAAAATTGTCTGATGACCCTGATGCTAACGACCCTGTCAAAAGTCCAGTACAGTGGTCCTCTGTAACGGCCAGACGGATCATGACGAGGGTGTTGTGTACCTCAATTCAAGTTGATTTGAGAATTTTCATCGACATTAGTGTCATATATTGAATTTAACATTGATATTCAACCAACGCATATACTGTCATCGTTTATATTACAACTTTTGCTTTGTACAATAACATCATAAATAGTTGTACAGCTAGGTTTGCAAAGCTACCAGTAGTTTACCAAATATCCCAGAATCATCAGAAATGTTGGTAGTTAACAGAAAATCTATGGCAATCTATCGTAACTTTGGTAATTTATACTTGAATAACTTTTTTTAAATGTATTCATATATATCTGTGTCCATATTGTCCATGAGTTTCTAGAAGAGAAAATTGCCTAATGAATGAAAAATGCTCTGCAACTCTTCCAGCTATTGACTTTTTTTCACAACTGCCACCTGTTTGATGGCAAAACATTGACAACAAATACATATTGACAAAGTAAACTAAATACAAGTGTGTAAAAAAATTTATAAAGGATATTTCATGCTGAAACCCTCATATTAAACACCAATGGTATTCACTAAGTTGATGGTTTATCTTTAGGATAATGTTTTCTATTCTTTGTCATTCTATTTTTTATTTGAAAATGTAATTATTTATTTCATATATTTTACATGTGATAAGGCCACACCTACGGCCAGAGATAATTACCGACACCTGCAAAACATCTGAAGTACCCAAAAGGGCCACTAGAAGTCTTGTGCTAGATTACATAAATTCCTTGAAAGATATCAAAATTCTGGTAGTTTACTGGTAAACTTAGAACGTTTCCAGTAAAATACCCTCCCTTTGCAACCGTAGGTACAGCACACAATAACGTCATACATAAATAATAATTAGGACTGTAATGTCCCCTCTCTCTTACCGTAGACGTGGACGTTC
>NW_028159101.1:0-5000 GCF_964263955.1 Coregonus lavaretus | reverse complement strand
CTTTGGAGAAGAGGTGCCCTTGAAATGGGGCCTAATCCCAGACTGCAAATCTCATAATTGCCTTTCCAAACTACAGTATATATCTCCATAGATGATTCTGGAAGATTCCAGGGTACACTCACGTCATGACCAACGTCTCGTCTCCCGGCTCGCTCAAAAGTCCGTCCACGAACACTGAGGTGCTTGTGAAGTTGTGGATGGTCCAGGTGTGTCCCTCATCAATACTGAACCTGGGGAGAAAAAACATCAACACAATCACATCAACTCTATGGCTCTTTTCAACAGGCAGCCATCTTGGATGAGGTAGAAATTAACCTCTATATTAGTAGGGTTCCTAACTAGTAGGATGTAATGCCGTCAAACAAAAACTATGCATAGATAACTATCATAACTATAGATTTAACTATATAACTAGATGTCTACTGACCTTAAGGTCTTTCTAAGAATCTTGGAAGGGGTAGAAGTGAGTCTCCATTTTGGTAAGGTGCCTTGATAGAAGGTTGTATGCCGTCATACATAAACTACAGTTCTATAGGCTTTCCTAGAATGGCCATGTTGGAAAGAGGCAGAAAATACCCTTCATTTGAGTAAGGCTCCTGTCTAGAAGGTTGTATGCTGTCATACATGTCGTGAGAGGTAAGATCATCTCCAACCACGACTGAACCATGACCTGGAACTGGCATGTCAACATCTGGACCGCAAGTCACCATGCTGTTTCTGCCTGGGTTTGTCTTCAAACGCACCACCAGACGCACTAACAACTGTTTATTAAAGCAAGGACTTAAACATTTGAGGATAAAGTACACAAAGCTAACCGCTAGCTCGACTTAACCTCCTGTGGTTATGGCTCCCGGAATCAACAGGATTACATCAGTATGGTTGTGTATTGGAAAGGAATCAATGTGGGATTGAAAAGCAGACCCATGTCTGCTGGCTATGCAATTAATCATGTGCGAACGAGCCTTGAGTACAACTAGAGAAACACACTAGAAAGACAGAGATTAGATAATATACACAGAGTATGAGAGAGACAGACATTCCAATACTGTATACACATGTTGATGATTTCATTCCTGTACTGTTTGTAGAATCAGCTAGTTGGTTTGCTGTTGTCTGTCTCTTTCTCTCTCTCTATCTCTCTCTCTCTAGCTCTCTAGCTCTCTCTCTCTCTCTCTCTCTCTCTCTCTCTCTCTCTCTCTCTCTCTCTCTCTCTCTCTCTCTGAATGTACACATTATTATGTATGAGCTAAATGTTTTATTTTGGCATCTCATTTCTGAGAATGTTACGTTTTTACATTATTAAAAGCAACATGGCAGCGGTGGGTTAATACATGACCCAAAGCAACCCCACTGCTATTTGTGTTAGAGTGATCCAGAGCCACGAATTAGCTAACAAGTGTCTGTGAAGTGAAGTCAGAATATTGGCATCCTTGAGTTGAACTCTTTTGCTTTCCAAGGGGCCCCTAACCAAAAGTGATGTTGATTTTGGACTTGTGTCAGTTTCTGGGTTTGAAGAGGGCTCTCTTTTTAGTTGAAGGGCCGTCGGAGGGCTCTTGACTAACAGAGATGAGTGACATTTCTCTCTCTCTCTCTCTCTCTCTCTCTCTCTCTCTCTCTCTCTCTCTCTCTCTCTCTCTCTCTCTCTCTCTCTCTCTCTCTCTCTCTCTCTCTCTCTCTCTCTCTCTCTCTCTCTCTCTCTCTCTCTCTCTCTCTCTCTCTCTCTCTCTCTCTCTCTCTCTCTCTCTCTCTCTCTCTCTCTCTCTCTCTCTCTCTCTCTCTCTCTCTCTCTCTCTCTCGTGTGGGCATGAGGAGAGAGTTTACCCTTAAATATTGGTCACACAGAGTACAGACACTGATGGTGGTAGGTGTCTCCTAAACGCCAAAGCTTTCCAAAGCTTGCCTGAAGATGTCTACTATAGCCCAGTCCAAAGGCTTTGGGTTTAGGAGGTGAAGTGGGGATAAGTTGAAAAGATGAGACATGACCTTTCTGATGCTGATGAGGCTGTTGAGACAAAGGTCATCAGCTGATGAGAGTCAATGATAAGGATCAATTATCATCGCTGACTGTTTTTTATCACTTACCTTTTCATTTATCAAGGTTATGGCTTCATTGAGATACAATCTCTAGCAAGAGATATGATCCACAGGAAAGACCTAGTCTTGGTCAGGTGTCTGTTTTGAAGGTCATATCATTGGTGGCTCACATTATTTTAGCTTCCTTGAGTATTTTGTTGACAGTTAGAGGAGCTTACTTAAGTATTTTGAGAGGGATGGAGGTGTCTTGATGGCAACGATGACCCCTCCATGATCCAGAACAGGATGTGATGCTCCTCCTCAAACACCTGAAAACAAGAAGGAGAATCACAGGAAGTGATGAAAGAGACAGGAAGTGAAAAGTTAGTAGGATGATGACTGCAAGAAATTAAAAGGATTACAGTACATGAATAAGACACATAGAAGAAGTTGAACACTGTAGGCTGTAAGGTTTTTAAAATTATTATTAAAATTGAATGCCCTCCTCTCCACAGTTAATTATCCCATTATCCCAAGGTGGATAGAGAGAGACTGAGACTTACCTGCCTCCAGGTCTTCCCACAGTCAGAGGTGATGTACATCTCTTCTTTATACTCCACCAGCTGGGAACCCAAGTTACCTGACAGACAGACAGACAGACAGACAGACAGACAGACAGACAGACAGACAGACAGACAGACAGACAGACAGACAGACAGACAGACAGACAGACAGACAGACAGACAGACAGACAGACAGACAGACAGACAGACAGACAGACAGACAGACAGACAGACAGACAGACAGACAGACAGAGAGAGAGAGAGAGAGAGAGAGAGAGAGAGAGAGAGATAGAGAGAGAGAGAGAGAGAGAAACAAGTAAATCAAAACAAAGGCAACATCTACTCATGTTTTGTAGACTTCAAGAAAGCATTTGATTTAATTTGGCACGAAGGTCTTTTTTACAAACTAATAGAAAGTGGTATTGGAGGAAAACATTGATGTTATTAAATCAATGTACACTAAAAACAAATGTGCGATTAAAATCGGCAACAAGCAAACAGACTTCTTCTCTCAGGGACGTGGAGTGAAACAGGGCTGCCCAATAAGTCCAACACTATTTAACATCTACATTAACGAATTGCAAAAACATTAGAAGAATCGGCAGCACCTGGTCTCACCCTACACAACACTGAATCAAGTGTCTGCTGTACGCAGATGACCTGGTGCTACTGTCTCCCACTAAGGAGGGGTTACAGCAGCATCTAGATAATCTGCACAGGTTCTGTCAGACCTGGCTCTGACCGTTAATCAAAAAAAACAACGAATATAATGATATTCCATAAAAGGTCCGGAAATCAGGATGACAAATATAAATTCTATTTGGACACAGTTCTATTAGAACACACCAAAAATTACACATATCTAGGACTAAATATCAGCAACACAGGTAGCTTTCACATGGCTGTGAATGAGCTGAAAGACAAAGCAAGAAGAGCATTCTATGCCATTAAAAGGAATATTAAAATCAAAATTCCAATTAGAATCTGGCTAAAATTTTCAAATCAGTTATAGAACAATTGCTCTATATGGCAGCGAAGTATGGGGTCCGCTCTCTAATACTGAATTTACCAAATGGACAAACATCCAATCGAAATACTGCATGCAGAGTTTTGCAAGACTGTATTGCAAGTGCAAAGAAAATCTCCAAATAATGCATGTAGAGCAGAATTGGGCCAATACCCCCTCCTTATTCGAATAGAAAAAAGAGCCATCAAATTTTACAACCATCTAAAAACAAGTGACCCCAAAACATTCCATCACACAGCTCTACTATGTCAAGAGATGAAACAAGAGAAGAGTCCCTCAGCCAGCTGGTTCTGAGGCTCAGTTCACTAACCAAAACCAACCTCATAGAGCCTCAGGACAGCACTCAGAAAATCTGGCCCAACCAAATCATCACAAAGCAAAAAGAAAAATATATCACCTATTGGAAAGACACCACAAAAAATCTAAGTAAACTTCAATGCTATTTGGCTCTAAATAGACAGTACATGGCGGCAGACTATCTGACCACTGTGACTGATAGAAAACTGAGAAAAACACTGACTAGGTACAGACTCAGTGAGCACAGTCTGGCTATAGAGACCGGTCGTCACAGGCAAACCTGGCTGCCCAGAGAGGACAGGCTGTGCTCACTCTGCCCCCGGGGAGAGGTAGAGACAGAGCTGCATTTCCTATTACACTGTGACAAATACTCAGACCTAAGAGAATCTTTCTTTCCCAAAATTATCATTCAGTACAAAGAATTTGAAACTATAAAAGAGGAAGAAAAAATCAAATATTTATTGGGTGAAAAGCCAAAATGTGCAATTTTGGCAGCCAAATATGTGTCCTCCTGCCACAACCTGAGGACAGCCAGTAAAAAGTGTAATGTAATGTCAATAATATTTCCTGTTTTGTTTTGGCTTTCATAGCATGTAATGTGTCTTCTCAGTCATGTTGAGATTGGTCGACTACTATTGCTTTAATGTATTGTTATTCTCATTAATATTGTTGTTGTAGTTGCTGTTAATGGTAATCCCATTTCCACTACTACTATTATTATTGCTGTTGGTCCCACCATTTTTGTTATATGTATACTTTGACAATGTAAGTAATTTTACTTGCCATGTCAATAAAGTCTATTGAATTGAATTGAAAAAATATTGAGAGAGAGAGAGAGAAATACCAGTGAAGGAGGAGGCGGCTCTCTGTTGGATCAAAGCCTCCTGCACCGACAAATCATTTCAGATAATTTTCCTCTCGTTCTTAACAGCGGGAACGAGGGAAAAGAGGCAAGGAAAAGGGTTGGCATGGCAGCTCGTTCTCACTCAGAGGATGAGACAGCCCACTTATCCACTTCACTCTGGACTCTGTTGTAACTCTCCTCCTCCAGGGGTGTCCGTACAGAAAGGCCAAGTATTCAATAAATAAAAGCAGCGGTG
>NW_028159102.1:0-26790 GCF_964263955.1 Coregonus lavaretus | reverse complement strand
CTCTGATCAAGTTGTAGAAACATCTCAAGGATGATCAATGGAAACATGATGCACCAGAGCTCAATTTCGAGTCTCACAGCAAAGGATCTGAATACTTATGTTTTTTAATTTTAATACGTTTGCAAACATTTCTATAAACCTTTTTTCTCTTTGTCATTATGGGATATTGATGAGGGGAAAAAAATAATTTAATCAATTTTAGAATAAGGCTGTAACGTAACAAAGTGGAAAAAGGGAAGGGGTCTGAATACTTTCTGAATATAAGAATATACCTGTTGTTCACACAGGAGACATGAGGAAACAAAATGTTGCTTTTTTCAGCTGTCCAAAAATTTGTTATAGTTGTCTCTCTCTCTCTCTCTCTCTCTCTCTCTCTCTCTCTCTCTCTCTCTCTCTCTCTCTCTCTCTCTCTCTCCTCCCTCTCTCTCTCCCCTCTCTCTCTGTCTTCATCTCTCTCTCTCTCCTCTCTTTGTGCCCCCCCTGTAGAAGCACCACTACCATGAGTTGCCAGCGGAGGTCCAGGAGACGTTAGGAGAGGTTCCGGAGGGCTTTGTTAGTTACTTCACCTCCCGGTTCCCACGGTTACTGCTACACACCCACACCGCACTCAGCACCTGTTCACATGAGAGACTTTTCCACCCCTACTACCTACCCCCAACCGCCAAATAACACACACACACGAAAGGTCGCTGGTTCAAATCCCCCAGCCGACTAAGTGAAATATATGTCAATGTGCCCTTGAGCAAGGCACTTCATTGCTCCTGTAAATCACACTGGATAAGCGCATCTGCTAAATGACTCCAATGTCAAATGTATTTACACTTCCTGTAGTAGAGCCAAAATGGCTGCTTCATGAATATTCAGAGAGAGAGACTGCTGAATGGCTGCTTCATGAATATTCAGAGAGAGAGACTGCTGAATGACTGCTTCATGAATATTCAGAGAGAGAGACTGCTGAATGGCTGCTTCATGAATATTCAGAGAGAGAGACTGCTGAATGGCTGCTTCATGAATATTCAGAGAGAGAGACTGCTGAATGGCTGCTTCATGAATATTCAGAGAGAGAGACTGCTGAATGGCTGCTTCATGAATATTCAGAGAGAGAGACTGCTGAATGACTGCTTCATGAATAGCCAAAGAGAGACTGTTGAATGACTGCTTCATGAATATTCAAAGAGAGTCTGTTGAATGGCTGCTTCATGAATAGCCAAAGCGAGACCGTTGAATGGCTGCTTCATTAATATTCAGAGAGAGAGACTGCTGAATGGCTGCTTCATGAATATTCAGAGAGAGAGACTGCTGAATGACTGCTTCATGAATAGCCAAAGAGAGACTGTTGAATGGCTGCTTCATGAATATTCAGAGAGAGACCGTTGAATGACTGCTTCATGAATATTCAGAGAGAGAGACTGCTGAATGGCTGCTTCATGAATATTCAGAGAGAGAGACTGCTGAATGGCTGCTTCATGAATATTCAGAGAGAGAGACTGCTGAATGACTGCTTCATGAATATTCAGAGAGAGAGACTGCTGAATGACTGCTTCATGAATATTCAGAGAGAGAGACTGCTGAATGGCTGCTTCATGAATATTCAGAGAGAGAGACTGCTGAATGACTGCTTCATGAATATTCAGAGAGAGAGACTGCTGAATGACTGCTTCATGAATAGCCAAAGAGAGACTGTTGAATGACTGCTTCATGAATAGCCAAAGAGAGACTGTTGAATGACTGCTTCATGAATATTCAGGTAGTCTGGCACACTCCAAGACAAAATATTTTTAACTGCTGTAAATGTTTTACTCATGACTTACAAGATGAACTGATTTTAACTTTCACCTGCTCTGATAGGGTAGTTTTAATGCACTCCTCTGATAGGGTAGTTTTAATACATAAATTAAAAACTGGGGGTCATAAACGAGGTCATCCCTTCATCCTGGTGACACAATTTTAAGAATCGGAATACTATTTCAGTTGCAATTTGAATTCTACGGTTCTAGACAGGTTGGGGGAGGAGCCAAACCGAACGATGGAAAGAAGAGACAAATGGTTTCCACGGAGACGTTTTTTTCGACGCCATTTGAGATGCACACAAACTGATGACCTGTCGGAATGTGTTTATGAAGAGTTTTTGGTTACCGGTAATGGATTGGTGAAATCTGAACCCCTTGTTCTCCATGGTTGTGCACTAAACAATAGGGGGGGGGAAGAGTAGTGCACTGCATTTTGAAGGGGATAGGGTGGAACACCACTGGGATATTTTTAAGAAGTATACTATTTTGTTACTGATACAGTTCTGGTTTTATACAGTACCCTGTAAAGCTCATTGAAGGGCTACAATAATCTAATGATTAATTGATATGATACATTATTGATTCATCCCAGCCTGTGAGACTGCTCTGGTTTCTACACAGATACAGACCTTTGAGGGAAAACTTTTATACTTTGGATTTTTTTTTGAATAAATAAATTGAAAATAAATAAATAAACATGAATGCTTTGAGTGGAACAGCTTGTGGTGAACTAAACCGACCAGTATTGTGTTCTTTATCAACATGAATGCTTTGAGTGGAACAGCTTGTGGTGAACTAAACCGACCAGTATTGTGATCTTTATAATCTTCTTTGTCTTTAATAATGAGTTGTTCAGTCTTAAAGCCACACACTGCAGGTTAAACACTATACCATAAACCATAGACCATCCCTACTGCGGGGTTAAAGACACACTTGGATTGATAAAGTATTGATTGGAAAAATAAATATATACAATAGCAATTGAAGAAATGCACAAAAAGACACTTTAATAATAATTAATAACTATCTGAATCTGATGAGACCAGACATGATGCAATAACTATCTGAATCTGATGACACCAGACATGATGCAATAACTATCTGAATCTGATGAGACCAGACATGATGCAATAACTATCTGAATCTGATGACACCAGACATGATGCAATAACTATCTGAATCTGATGACACCAGACATGATGCAATAACTATCTGAATCTGATGACACCAGACATGATGCAATAACTATCTGAATCTGATGACACCAGACATGATGCAATAACTATCTGAATCTGATGAGACCAGACATGATGCAATAACTATCTGAATCTGATGACACCAGACGTGATGCAATAACTATCTGAATCTGATGAGACACCAGACGTGATGCAATAACTATCTGAATCTGATGAGACCAGACATGATGCAATAACTATCTGAATCTGATGAGACCAGACATGATGCAATAACTATCTGAATCTGATGAGACCAGACATGATGCAATAACTATCTGAATCTGATGACACCAGACATGATGCAATAACTATCTGAATCTGATGAGAGACATGATGCAATAACTATCTGAATCTGATGAGACCAGACATGATGCAATAACTATCTGAATCTGATGACACCAGACATGATGCAATAACTATCTGAATCTGATGAGACACCAGACATGATGCAATAACTATCTGAATCTGATGACACCAGACATGATGCAATAACTATCTGAATCTGATGACACCAGACATGATGCAATAACTATCTGAATCTGATGAGACCAGACATGATGCAATAACTATCTGAATCTGATGACACCAGACATGATGCAATAACTATCTGAATCTGATGAGACCAGACATGATGCAATAACTATCTGAATCTGATGACACCAGACATGATGCAATAACTATCTGAATCTGATGAGAGACATGATGCAATAACTATCTGAATCTGATGACACCAGACATGATGCAATAACTATCTGAATCTGATGAGACCAGACATGATGCAATAACTATCTGAATGTGATGACACCAGACATGATGCAATAACTATCTGAATCTGATGAGAGACATGATGCAATAACTATCTGAATGTGATGATGACACCAGACATGATGCAATAACTATCTGAATCTGATGAGACCAGACGTGATGCAATAACTATCTGAATCTGATGAGAGACCAGACATGATGCAATAACTATCTGAATCTGATGACACCAGACATGATGCAATAACTATCTGAATCTGATGAGACCAGACATGATGCAATAACTATCTGAATCTGATGAGAGACATGATGCAATAACTATCTGAATCTGATGACACCAGACATGATGCAATAACTATCTGAATCTGATGAGACACCAGACATGATGCAATAACTATCTGAATCTGATGAGAGACATGATGCAATAACTATCTGAATCTGATGACACCAGACATGATGCAATAACTATCTGAATCTGATGAGACCAGACATGATGCAATAACTATCTGAATCTGATGATACCAGACATGATGCAATAACTATCTGAATCTGATGACACCAGACATGATGCAATAACTATCTGAATCTGATGAGAGACATGATGCAATAACTATCTGAATCTGATGAGACCAGACATGATGCAATAACTATCTGAATCTGATGAGAGACATGATGCAATAACTATCTGAATCTGATGACACCAGACATGATGCAATAACTATCTGAATCTGATGAGAGACATGATGCAATAACTATCTGAATCTGATGACACCAGACATGATGCAATAACTATCTGAATCTGATGAGACCAGACGTGATGCAATAACTATCTGAATCTGATGAGACCAGACATGATGCAATAACTATCTGAATCTGATGACACCAGACATGATGCAATAACTATCTGAATCTGATGAGACCAGACATGATGCAATAACTATCTGAATCTGATGACACCAGACATGATGCAATAACTATCTGAATCTGATGAGACCAGACATGATGCAATAACTATCTGAATCTGATGAGACCAGACATGATGCAATAACTATCTGAATCTGATGAGACCAGACATGATGCAATAACTATCTGAATCTGATGACACCAGACATGATGCAATAACTATCTGAATCTGATGAGACCAGACATGATGCAATAACTATCTGAATCTGATGAGACCAGACATGATGCAATAACTATCTGAATCTGATGAGACCAGACGTGATGCAATAACTATCTGAATCTGATGACACCAGACATGATGCAATAACTATCTGAATCTGATGAGACCAGACATGATGCAATAACTATCTGAATCTGATGACACCAGACATGATGCAATAACTATCTGAATCTGATGACACCAGACATGATGCAATAACTATCTGAATCTGATGACACCAGACATGATGCAATAACTATCTGAATCTGATGAGAGACATGATGCAATAACTATCTGAATCTGATGAGACCAGACATGATGCAATAACTATCTGAATCTGATGAGACACCAGACATGATGCAATAACTATCTGAATCTGATGAGAGACATGATGCAATAACTATCTGAATCTGATGACACCAGACATGATGCAATAACTATCTGAATCTGATGACACCAGACATGATGCAATAACTATCTGAATCTGATGAGAGGCCAGACATGATGCAATAACTATCTGAATCTGATGTGACACCAGACATGATGCAATAACTATCTGAATCTGATGAGACCAGACATGATGCAATAACTATCTGAATCTGATGACACCAGACATGATGCAATAACTATCTGAATCTGATGACACCAGACATGATGCAATAACTATCTGAATCTGATGACACCAGACATGATGCAATAACTATCTGAATCTGATGACACCAGACATGATGCAATAACTATCTGAATCTGATGACACCAGACATGATGCAATAACTATCTGAATCTGATGAGACCAGACATGATGCAATAACTATCTGAATCTGATGAGAGACATGATGCAATAACTATCTGAATCTGATGAGAGACATGATGCAATAACTATCTGAATCTGATGACACCAGACATGATGCAATAACTATCTGAATGTGATGACACCAGACATGATGCAATAACTATCTGAATCTGATGAGAGACATGATGCAATAACTATCTGAATCTGATGAGACCAGACATGATGCAATAACTATCTGAATCTGATGACACCAGACATGATGCAATAACTATCTGAATCTGATGACACCAGACATGATGCAATAACTATCTGAATCTGATGACACCAGACATGATGCAATAACTATCTGAATCTGATGACACCAGACATGATGCAATAACTATCTGAATCTGATGACACCAGACATGATGCAATAACTATCTGAATCTGATGACACCAGACATGATGCAATAACTATCTGAATCTGATGACACCAGACATGATGCAATAACTATCTGAATCTGATGACACCAGACATGATGCAATAACTATCTGAATCTGATGACACCAGACATGATGCAATAACTATCTGAATCTGATGACATCAGACATGATGCAATAACTATCTGAATCTGATGAGACCAGACATGATGCAATAACTATCTGAATCTGATGACACCAGACATGATGCAATAACTATCTGAATCTGATGACACCAGACATGATGCAATAACTATCTGAATCTGATGAGACCAGACATGATGCAATAACTATCTGAATCTGATGAGACCAGACATGATGCAATAACTATCTGAATCTGATGAGACCAGACATGATGCAATAACTATCTGAATCTGATGAGACCAGACATGATGCAATAACTATCTGAATCTGATTACACCAGACATGATGCAATAACTATCTGAATCTGATGACACCAGACATGATGCAATAACTATCTGAATCTGATGACACCAGACATGATGCAATAACTATCTGAATCTGATGAGACCAGACATGATGCAATAACTATCTGAATCTGATGAGACCAGACATGATGCAATAACTATCTGAATCTGATGAGACCAGACATGATGCAATAACTATCTGAATCTGATGACACCAGACATGATGCAATAACTATCTGAATCTGATGAGACCAGACATGATGCAATAACTATCTGAATCTGATGACACCAGACATGATGCAATAACTATCTGAATCTGATGACACCAGACATGATGCAATAACTATCTGAATCTGATGACACCAGACATGATGCAATAACTATCTGAATCTGATGACACCAGACATGATGCAATAACTATCTGAATCTGATGAGACCAGACATGATGCAATAACTATCTGAATCTGATGACACCAGACATGATGCAATAACTATCTGAATGTGATGAGACCAGACGTGATGCAATAACTATCTGAATCTGATGACACCAGACATGATGCAATAACTATCTGAATGTGATGACACCAGACATGATGCAATAACTATCTGAATCTGATGACACCAGACATGATGCAATAACTATCTGAATCTGATGAGACCAGACGTGATGCAATAACTATCTGAATCTGATGACACCAGACATGATGCAATAACTATCTGAATCTGATGAGAGACCAGACATGATGCAATAACTATCTGAATGTGATGACACCAGACATGATGCAATAACTATCTGAATCTGATGAGACCAGACATGATGCAATAACTATCTGAATCTGATGACACCAGACATGATGCAATAACTATCTGAATCTGATGAGACCAGACATGATGCAATAACTATCTGAATCTGATGACACCAGACATGATGCAATAACTATCTGAATCTGATGAGAGGCCAGACATGATGCAATAACTATCTGAATCTGATGTGACACCAGACATGATGCAATAACTATCTGAATCTGATGAGATCAGACATGATGCAATAACTATCTGAATCTGATGAGACCAGACATGATGCAATAACTATCTGAATCTGATGACACCAGACATGATGCAATAACTATCTGAATCTGATGACACCAGACATGATGCAATAACTATCTGAATCTGATGACACCAGACATGATGCAATAACTATCTGAATCTGATGACACCAGACATGATGCAATAACTATCTGAATCTGATGACACCAGACATGATGCAATAACTATCTGAATCTGATGAGACACCAGACATGATGCAATAACTATCTGAATCTGATGAGACCAGACATGATGCAATAACTATCTGAATCTGATGAGACCAGACATGATGCAATAACTATCTGAATCTGATGAGAGACATGATGCAATAACTATCTGAATCTGATGACACCAGACATGATGCAATAACTATCTGAATCTGATGACACCAGACATGATGCAATAACTATCTGAATCTGATGAGACCAGACATGATGCAATAACTATCTGAATCTGATGAGACCAGACATGATGCAATAACTATCTGAATCTGATGAGACCAGACATGATGCAATAACTATCTGAATCTGATGACACCAGACATGATGCAATAACTATCTGAATCTGATGACACCAGACATGATGCAATAACTATCTGAATCTGATGAGAGACATGATGCAATAACTATCTGAATCTGATGAGACCAGACATGATGCAATAACTATCTGAATCTGATGACACCAGACATGATGCAATAACTATCTGAATCTGATGAGACACCAGACATGATGCAATAACTATCTGAATCTGATGACACCAGACATGATGCAATAACTATCTGAATCTGATGAGAGACATGATGCAATAACTATCTGAATCTGATGACACCAGACATGATGCAATAACTATCTGAATCTGATGACACCAGACATGATGCAATAACTATCTGAATCTGATGACACCAGACATGATGCAATAACTATCTGAATCTGATGACACCAGACATGATGCAATAACTATCTGAATCTGATGAGAGACATGATGCAATAACTATCTGAATCTGATGAGAGACATGATGCAATAACTATCTGAATCTGATGAGAGACATGATGCAATAACTATCTGAATCTGATGAGACCAGACATGATGCAATAACTATCTGAATCTGATGAGACCAGACATGATGCAATAACTATCTGAATCTGATGAGACCAGACATGATGCAATAACTATCTGAATCTGATGAGAGACATGATGCAATAACTATCTGAATCTGATGAGACCAGACATGATGCAATAACTATCTGAATCTGATGACACCAGACATGATGCAATAACTATCTGAATCTGATGACACCAGACATGATGCAATAACTATCTGAATCTGATGACACCAGACATGATGCAATAACTATCTGAATCTGATGATGACACCAGACATGATGCAATAACTATCTGAATCTGATGACACCAGACATGATGCAATAACTATCTGAATCTGATGATGACACCAGACATGATGCAATAACTATCTGAATCTGATGACACCAGACATGATGCAATAACTATCTGAATCTGATGACACCAGACATGATGCAATAACTATCTGAATCTGATGAGACCAGACATGATGCAATAACTATCTGAATCTGATGAGACCAGACATGATGCAATAACTATCTGAATCTGATGAGACCAGACATGATGCAATAACTATCTGAATCTGATGACACCAGACATGATGCAATAACTATCTGAATCTGATGACACCAGACATGATGCAATAACTATCTGAATCTGATGAGACCAGACATGATGCAATAACTATCTGAATCTGATGACACCAGACATGATGCAATAACTATCTGAATCTGATGAGACCAGACATGATGCAATAACTATCTGAATCTGATGACACCAGACATGATGCAATAACTATCTGAATCTGATGAGACCAGACATGATGCAATAACTATCTGAATCTGATGAGACCAGACATGATGCAATAACTATCTGAATCTGATGACACCAGACATGATGCAATAACTATCTGAATCTGATGAGACACCAGACATGATGCAATAACTATCTGAATCTGATGAGACCAGACATGATGCAATAACTATCTGAATCTGATGATGACACCAGACATGATGCAATAACTATCTGAATCTGATGAGACCAGACGTGATGCAATAACTATCTGAATCTGATGACACCAGACATGATGCAATAACTATCTGAATCTGATGAGACCAGACGTGATGCAATAACTATCTGAATCTGATGACACCAGACATGATGCAATAACTATCTGAATGTGATGACACCAGACATGATGCAATAACTATCTGAATCTGATGAGACCAGACATGATGCAATAACTATCTGAATCTGATGACACCAGACATGATGCAATAACTATCTGAATCTGATGAGACACCAGACATGATGCAATAACTATCTGAATCTGATGAGAGACCAGACATGATGCAATAACTATCTGAATCTGATGAGAGACATGATGCAATAACTATCTGAATCTGATGAGACCAGACGTGATGCAATAACTATCTGAATCTGATGAGACACCAGACATGATGCAATAACTATCTGAATCTGATGAGACACCAGACATGATGCAATAACTATCTGAATCTGATGAGACCAGACATGATGCAATAACTATCTGAATCTGATGACACCAGACATGATGCAATAACTATCTGAATCTGATGAGACCAGACATGATGCAATAACTATCTGAATCTGATGAGAGACATGATGCAATAACTATCTGAATCTGATGACACCAGACATGATGCAATAACTATCTGAATCTGATGACACCAGACATGATGCAATAACTATCTGAATCTGATGAGACCAGACATGATGCAATAACTATCTGAATCTGATGAGACACCAGACATGATGCAATAACTATCTGAATCTGATGAGAGACATGATGCAATAACTATCTGAATCTGATGACACCAGACATGATGCAATAACTATCTGAATCTGATGACACCAGACATGATGCAATAACTATCTGAATCTGATGAGACCAGACATGATGCAATAACTATCTGAATCTGATGAGACACCAGACATGATGCAATAACTATCTGAATCTGATGAGAGACATGATGCAATAACTATCTGAATCTGATGACACCAGACATGATGCAATAACTATCTGAATCTGATGAGAGACATGATGCAATAACTATCTGAATCTGATGACACCAGACATGATGCAATAACTATCTGAATCTGATGAGACACCAGACATGATGCAATAACTATCTGAATCTGATGAGAGACATGATGCAATAACTATCTGAATCTGATGAGACCAGACATGATGCAATAACTATCTGAATCTGATGACACCAGACATGATGCAATAACTATCTGAATCTGATGACACCAGACATGATGCAATAACTATCTGAATCTGATGAGACCAGACATGATGCAATAACTATCTGAATCTGATGAGACCAGACATGATGCAATAACTATCTGAATCTGATGACACCAGACATGATGCAATAACTATCTGAATCTGATGACACCAGACATGATGCAATAACTATCTGAATCTGATGAGAGACATGATGCAATAACTATCTGAATCTGATGAGACCAGACATGATGCAATAACTATCTGAATCTGATGAGAGGCCAGACATGATGCAATAACTATCTGAATCTGATGAGACCAGACATGATGCAATAACTATCTGAATCTGATGAGACCAGACATGATGCAATAACTATCTGAATCTGATGAGACCAGACATGATGCAATAACTATCTGAATCTGATGAGACCAGACATGATGCAATAACTATCTGAATCTGATGACACCAGACATGATGCAATAACTATCTGAATCTGATGACACCAGACATGATGCAATAACTATCTGAATCTGATGAGACCAGACATGATGCAATAACTATCTGAATCTGATGAGAGACATGATGCAATAACTATCTGAATCTGATGAGAGACCAGACATGATGCAATAACTATCTGAATCTGATGACACCAGACATGATGCAATAACTATCTGAATCCCCCCAGAAAGATATGTTCTTAATGTTTGATATTGAGTTTATTGATTCTTGCTCACAGATAAAACTGAAGAAAAGCAGAAACAAATTGCACAATACTTCCAATACATATCACACGACACATGACCCATATCACACGAACCACGACACATGACCCATATCACACGAACCACGACACATGACCCATATCACACAACACGACACATGACCCATATCACACGAACCACGACACATGACCCATATCACACGAACCACGACACATGACCCATATCACACGAACCACGACACATGACCCATATCACACGAACCACGACACATGACCCATATCACACGAACCACGACACATGACCCATATCACACGAACCACGACACATGACCCATATCACACGAACCACGACACATGACCCATATCACACGAACCACGACACATGACCCATATCACACGAACCACGACACATGACCCATATCACACGAACCACGACACATGACCCATATCACACGAACCACGACACATGACCCATATCACACGAACCACGACACATATCACACGAACCACGACACATGACACCTGGTTTAATTTATTCTGTACATAATGTTTTTGCCATCGTCTCTTATAACCAAAAAGAGCTTCTGGATATCAGGACAGCGATTACTCACCTCGTATTGGACAAATATTTTTTCTTCAACAAGTCGGACGCGAAGGATATCCTACAGACACCCAACAAGGCCCAAATCCCCGTCATTCGCATGAGGAAGAGACGGAGATATCGTGGACGTAGATCGGGGTGCCTTGTAAGGATCCGACGGCGAGCGAGTAAACTGCCTCTTCCATCAATCCTATTAGCCAACGTTCAATCATTTGAGAATAAATTGGATGACCTAAGATTACGGTTATCCTACCAACGGGACATTAAAAACTGTAATATCTTATGTTTCACCGAGTCGTGGCTGAACGACGACATGGACAACATACAGCTAGCGGGCTATACGCTACACTTCGGCAGGATAGAACGGCTGACTCCGGTAAGACAAGGGGTGGCGGTCTGTGTATATTTGTAAACAACAGCTGGTGCACAAAATCAAATACTAAGGAAGTCTCGAGGTTTTGCTCGCCTGAGGTAGAGTATCTCATGATAAGCTGTAGACCACACTATTTACCAAGAGAGTTTTCATCTATATTTTTCATAGCTGTCTATTTACCACCACAAACCAATGCTGGCATTAAGATTGCACTCAATGAGCTGTATAAGGCCATAAGTCAACAGGAAAACGCTCATCCAGAGGCAGCGCTCCTAGTGGCTGGGGACTTTAATGCAGGGAAACTTAAATCCTTTCTACCTCATTTCTACCAGCATGT
Organism: Coregonus lavaretus; assembly: GCF_964263955.1. NCBI lineage: Eukaryota > Metazoa > Chordata > Actinopteri > Salmoniformes > Salmonidae > Coregonus > Coregonus lavaretus. The sequence continues at coordinate 13,686 of NW_028159102.1, read as the reverse complement.
TAAATGTGCAACCAGAGGGAAAAAAACTCTAGACCACCTTTACTCCACACACAGATGCATACAAAGCTCTCCCTCGCCCTCCATTTGGCAAATCTGACCATAACTCTATCCTCCTGATTCCTGCTTATAAGCAAAAACTAAAGCAGGAAGCACCAGTGACTCGGTTAATAAAAAAGTGGTCAGATGACGCAGATGCTAAGCTACAGGACTGTTTTGCTAGCACAGACTGGAACATGTTCAGGGATTCTTCAGATAGCATTGAGGAGTACACCTCATCAGTCACTGGCTTCATCAATAAGTGCATCGATGATGTCCTCCCCACAGTGACCGTACGTACAGTGGGGAGAACAAGTATTTGATACACTGCCGATTTTGCAGGTTTTCCTACTTACAAAGCATGTAGCGGTCTGTAATTTTTATCATAGGTACACTTCAACTGTGAGAGACGGAATCTAAAACAAATATCCAGAAAATCACATTGTATGATTTTTAAGTAATTAATTTGCATTTTATTGCATGACATAAGTATTTGATCACCTACCAACCAATAAGAATTCCGGCTCTCATAGACCTGTTAGTTTTTCTTTAAGAAGCCCTCCTGTTCTCCACTCATTACCTGTATTAACTGCACCTGTTTGAACTCGTTACCTGTATAAAAGACACCTGTCCACACACTCAATCAAACAGACTCCAACCTCTCCACAATGGCCAAGACCAGAGAGCTGTGTAAGGACATCAGGGATAAAATTGTAGACCTGCACAAGGCTGGGATGGGCTACAGGACAATAGGCAAGCAGCTTGGTGAGAAGGCAACAACTGTTGGCGCAATTATTAGAAAATGGAAGAAGTTCAAGATGACGGTCAATCACCCTCGGTCTGGGGCTCCATGCAAGATCTCACCTCGTGGGGCATCAATGATCATGAGGAAGGTGAGGGATCAGCCCAGAACTACACGGCAGGACCTGGTCAATGACCTGAAGAGAGCTGGGACCACAGTCTCAAAGAAAACCATTAGTAACACACAACGCCGTCATGGAATAAAATCCTGCAGTGCACGCAAGGTCCCCCTGCTCAAGCCAGCGCATGTCCAGGCCTGTCTGAAGTTTGCCAATGACCATCTGGATGATCCAGAGGAGGAATGGGAGAAGGTCATGTGGTCTGATGAGACAAAAATAGAGCTTTTTGGTCTAAACTCCACTCGCCGTGTTTGGAGGAAGAAGAAGGATGAGTACAATCCCAAGAACACCATCCCAACCGTGAAGCATGGAGGTGGAAACATCATTCTTTGGGGATGCTTTTCTGCAAAGGGGACAGGACGACTGCACCGTATTGAGGGGAGGATGGATGGGGCCATGTATCGCGAGATCTTGGCCAACAACCTCCTTCCCTCAGTAAGAGCATTGAAGATGGGTCGTGGCTGGGTCTTCCAGCATGACAACGACCCGAAACACACAGCCAGGGAAACTAAGGAGTGGCTCCGTAAGAAGCATCTCAAGGTCCTGGAGTGGCCTAGCCAGTCTCCAGACCTGAACCCAATAGAAAATCTTTGGAGGGAGCTGAAAGTCCGTATTGCCCAGCGACAGCCCCGAAACCTGAAGGATCTGGAGAAGGTCTGTATGGAGGAGTGGGCCAAAATCACTGCTGCAGTGTGTGCAAACCTGGTCAAGACCTACAGGAAACGTATGATCTCTGTAATTGCAAACAAAGGTTTCTGTACTAAATATTAAGTTCTGCTTTTCTGATGTATCAAATACTTATGTCATGCAATAAAATGCAAATTAATTACTTAAAAATCATACAATGTGATTTTCTGGATTTTTGTTTTAGATTCTGTCTCTCACAGTTGAAGTGTACCTATGATAAAAATTACAGACCTCTAAATGCTTTGTAAGTAGGAAAACCTGCAAAATCGGCAGTGTATCAAATACTTGTTCTCCCCACTGTACATACCCCAACCAGAAGCCATGGATTACAGGAAACATCCGCACTGAGCTAAAGGGTAGAGCTGCCGATTTCAAGGAGCGGGACTCTAACCCGGACGCTTATAAGAAATTCCGCTATGCCCTCTGATGAACCATCAAACAGGCAAAGAGTCAATACAGGACTAAGATTGAATCGTACTACACCGGCTCTGACGCTCGTCGGATGTGGCAGGGATTGAAAACTATTACCTCCCGAGTGGCGCAGTGGTCTAAGGCACTGCATCGCAGTGCTAGCTGTGCCACTAGAGATCCTGGTTCGAATCCAGGCTCTGTCGTAGCCGGCTGCGACCGGGAGACCCATGGGGCGGCGCACAATTGGCCCAGCGTCGTCCAGGGTAGGGGAGGGAATGGCTGGCAGGGATGTAGCTCAGTTGGAGCATGGCGTTTGCAACGCCAGGGTTGTGGGTTCGATTCCCACAGGGGGCCAGTATGAAAAAAAAATAAAATAATGTATGCACTCACTAACTGTAAGTCGCTCTGGATAAGAGCGTCTGCTAAATGACTAAAATGTAAAATGTAAATACAAAGGGAAGCACAGCCGCGAGCTGCCTAGTGACACAAGCCTACCAGACGAGCTAAATCACTTCAATGCTCGCTTCGAGGCAAGCAACACTGAAGCATGCATGAGAGCACCAGCTGTTCCGGATGACTATGTGATCACACTCTCTGTAGCCGATGTGAGTAAGACTTTTAAGCAGGTCAACATTCACAAGGCCGCAGGGCCAGACGGATTACCAGGACGTGTACTCCGAGCATGTGCTGACCAACTGGCAAGTGTCTTTACTGACATTTTCAACATGTCCCTGACTGAGTCTGTAATACCAACATGTTTCAAGTAGACCACCATAGTCCCCGTGCACAAGGACACTAAGATAACCTGCCTAAATGACTACCAACCCGTAACACTGACGTCTGTAGCCATGAAATGCTTTGAAAGGCTGGTCATGGCTCACATCAACACCATTATCCCAGAAACCCTAGACCCACTCCAATTTGCATACCGCCCCAACAGATCCACAGATGATGCAATCTCTATTGCACTCCACACTGCCCTTTCCCACCTGGACAAGAGGAACACCTACAAATGTAAAAAATACATGAGAATGCTTTTCATTGACTACAGCTCAGCATTCAACACCATAGCTCATCACTAAGCTAAGGATCCTGGGACTAAACACCTCCCTCTGCAACTGGATCCTGGACTTCCTGACGGGCCGCCCCCAGGTGGTAAGGGTAGGTAACAACACATCCACCACACTGATCCTCAACATGGGGGCCCCTCAGGGGTGCGTGCTCAGTCCCCGCCTGTACTCCCTGTTCACCCATGACTGCATGGCCAGGCACGACTCCAACACCATCATTAAGTTTGCCGATGACACAACAGTGGTAGGCCTGATCATCGACAACGATGAGACAGCCTATAGGGAGGAGGTCAGAGACCTGGCAGTGTGGTGACAGGACAACAACCTCTCCCTCAACGTGACCTGCCTATTATTAAACAGTAGAGTAGGAACTGGAGTGGTAGGCCTGATCATCGACAACGTTGAGACAGCCTATAGGGGGGAGGTCAGAGACCTGGCCATGTGGTGCCAGGATAACAACCTCTCCCTCAACGTGACCTCCCTATTATTACAACAGTAGAGTAGGAACTGGACTTCCAAGTGTTTTCAACTGATTTGCACCTGCTATTCTCCAAGGTTATAATATATAATATATATATAATATATATATATATATATTATATATAATATAAGGTAATAGTTCAAAACCACAGTACGAAACCACAGTATGAAAAAATTTATGCACTCACTAACTGGAAGTCGCTCTGGATAAGAGCGTCTGCTAAATGACTCACTACTGTTAGTGGCTCTGGATAAGAGCGTCTGCTAAATGACTCACTAACTGTTAGTGGCTCTGGATAAGAGCGTCTGCTAAATGACTCTCTAACTGTAAGTGGCTCTGGATAAGAGCGTCTGCTAAATGACTCACTAACTGTAAGTGGCTCTGGATAAGAGCGTTCTGCTAAATGACACACTAACTGTAAGTGGCTCTGGATAAGAGCGTCTGCTAAATGACTCACTAACTGTAAGTGGCTCTGGATAAGAGCGTCTGCTAAATGACTCACTAACTGTAAGTGGCTCTGGATAAGAGCGTCTGCTAAATGACTATAATGTAAACGTATGGCGTCTCGAGAGGGACAAACTGTAATATTGCCGCTAGTTTTCTCAAGCTCAAGGTATTTTAACTGAGTACGCGAGTGCATTCGTTGGCCTAACCGAGTTCTGCTAGGCGTCATCCCGAACCTATGTATAAGGATGGCTTAAGCTTGCTTCCCATTCCGAAACAGTTAGTCATATATTATGAAGACATTTGGTGACGTTTTGGGTCTTCGACAAAGTTTTTTTTTTTTTCGGCTGTTCGGGCACGCAATTGTTTTTCTTGAAGCAAGCCGATGTTCGGTAGCGGAAGTCAACGCCCCCTTTTGTCTGGTGATTGGTCAACGGGATTCTTCAATTAAGTGTTTGTTGACATTCAATGACAGACCACTAGTTTTCATGCAAATGTTTTCACTTGAGAAATACCGCACCAAACATCTTAGTTAGAATGTTTTCCCTTGAGAAATACCGCACCAAACATCTTAGTTAGAATGTTTTCCCTTGAGAAATACCGCACCAAACATCTTAGTTAGAATGTTTTCCCTTGAGAAATACCGCACCAAACATCTTAGTTAGAATGTTTTCCCTTGAGAAATACTGCACCAAACATCTTAGTTAGAATGTTTTCCCTTGAGAAATACCGCACCAAACATCTTAGTTAGAATGTTTTCCCTTGAGAAATACTGCACCAAACATCTTAGTTAGAATGTTTTCCCTTGAGAAATACTGCACCAAACATCGTAGTTAGAATGTTTTCCCTTGAGAAATACTGCACCAAACATCTTAGTTAGAATGTTTTCCCTTGAGAAATATTGCACCAAACATCGTAGTTAGAATGTTTTCCCTTGAGGAATACTGCACCAAACATCTTAGTTAGAATGTTTTCCCTTGAGAAATACTGCACCAAACATCTTAGTTAGAATGTTTTCCCTTGAGAAATACTGCACCAAACATCTTAGTTAGAATGTTTTCCCTTGAGAAATACTGCACCAAACATCTTAGTTAGAATGTTTTCCCTTGAGAAATACTGCACCAAACATCTTAGTTAGAACGTTTTCCCTTGAGAAATACTGCACCAAACATCTTAGTTAGAATGTTTTCCCTTGAGAAATACTGCACCAAACATCTTAGTTAGAATGTTTTCCCTTGAGAAATACTGCACCAAACATCTTAGTTAGAATGTTTTCCCTTGAGAAATACTGCACCAAACATCTTAGTTAGAATGTTTTCACTTGAGAAATACTGCACCAAACATCTTAGTTAGATTAAGTGTCTCTCACTGTTCAAATAAACCTACCATTAAAATTATAGACTGATCATTTCTTTGTCAGTGGACAAACGTACAAAATCAGCAGGGGATCAAACACTTTTTTCCCTCACTGTATAGGAAACCATCCAGTCTTCAGTTCATTTCCACAGGAGACTACAGCTCTATATAGAGGTTTAATTGCATCATAACATTTACCATCCCACCCCCAGCATGTATGTCTGAAAGCAAGAAGATCTCTATTTGCCCAATCAAAGGCCTTTTGGAAATCAATAAAACTATTCAAAGGCTGTGGTAATAAGACTGATACCAGAGTAGAACTGTAGACTGTGTTAATAAGACTGATACCAGAGTAGAACTGTAGACTGTGTTAATAAGATTGATACCAGAGTAGAACTGTAGACTGTTAATAAGACTGATACCAGAGTAGAACTGTAGACTGTTAATAAGACTGATACCAGAGTAGAACTGTAGACTGTGTTAATAAGACTGATACCAGAGTAGAACTGTAGACTGTGTTAATAAGACTGATACCAGAGTAGAACTGTAGACTGTGTTAATAAGACTGATACCAGAGTAGAACTGTAGACTGTTAATAAGACTGATACCAGAGTAGAATGGAGACTGTGTTAATAAGACTGATACCAGAGTAGAACTGTAGACTGTTAATAAGACTGATACCAGAGTAGAACTGTAGACTGTCAATAAGACTGATACCAGAGTAGAACTGTAGACTGTTAATAAGACTGATACCAGAGTAGAACTGTAGACTGTGTCAATAAGACTGATACCAGAGTAGAACTGTAGACTGTGTCAATAAGACTGATACCAGAGTAGAACTGTAGACTGTTAATAAGACTGATACCAGAGTAGAACTGTAGACTGTGTCAATAAGACTGATACCAGAGTAGAACTGTAGACTGTTAATAAGACTGATACCAGAGTAGAACTGTAGACTGTCAATAAGACTGATACCAGAGTAGAACTGTAGACTGTGTTAATAAGACTGATACCAGAGTAGAACTGTAGACTGTTAATAAGACTGATACCAGAGTAGAACTGTAGACTGTGTCAATAAGACTGATACCAGAGTAGAACTGTAGACTGTTAATAAGACTGATACCAGAGTAGAACTGTAGACTGTTAATAAGACTGATACCAGAGTAGAACTGTAGACTGTGTTAATAAGACTGATACCAGAGTAGAACTGTAGACTGTGTCAATAAGACTGATACCAGAGTAGAACTGTAGACTGTGTTAATAAGACTGATACCAGAGTAGAACTATAGACTGTCAATAAGACTGATACCAGAGTAGAACTGTAGACTGTGTTAATAAGACTGATACCAGAGTAGAACTGTAGACTGTTAATAAGACTGATACCAGAGTAGAACTGTAGACTGTTAATAAGACTGATACCAGAGTAGAACTGTAGACTGTGTCAATAAGACTGATACCAGAGTAGAACTGTAGACTGTGTCAATAAGACTGATACCAGAGTAGAACTGTAGACTGTGTCAATAAGACTGATACCAGAGTAGAACTGTAGACTGTGTTAATAAGACTGATACCAGAGTAGAACTGTAGACTGTGTTAATAAGACTGATACCAGAGTAGAACTGTAGACTGTGTTAATAAGACTGATACCAGAGTAGAACTGTAGACTGTGTTAATAAGACTGATACCAGAGTAGAACTGTAGACTGTGTCAATAAGACTGATACCAGAGTAGAACTGTAGACTGTGTTAATAAGACTGATACCAGAGTAGAACTGTAGACTGTGTTAATAAGACTGATACCAGAGTAGAACTGTAGACTGTGTTAATAAGACTGATACCAGAGTAGAACTGTAGACTGTTAATAAGACTGATACCAGAGTAGAACTGTAGACTGTGTCAATAAGACTGATACCAGAGTAGAACTGTAGACTGTGTCAATAAGACTGATACCAGAGTAGAACTGTAGACTGTTAATAAGACTGATACCAGAGTAGAACTGTAGACTGTGTCAATAAGACTGATACCAGAGTAGAACTGTAGACTGTGTTAATAAGACTGATACCAGAGTAGAACTGTAGACTGTTAATAAGACTGATACCAGAGTAGAATTGTAGACTGTGTTAATAAGACTGATACCAGAGTAGAACTGTAGACTGTGTCAATAAGACTGATACCAGAGTAGAACTGTAGACTGTGTCAATAAGACTGATACCAGAGTAGAACTGTAGACTGTTAATAAGACTGATACCAGAGTAGAACTGTAGACTGTTAATAAGACTGATACCAGAGTAGAACTGTAGACTGTGTCAATAAGACTGATACCAGAGTAGAACTGTAGACTGTGTCAATAAGACTGATACCAGAGTAGAACTGTAGACTGTGTTAATAAGACTGATACCAGAGTAGAACTGTAGACTGTGTCAATAAGACTGATACCAGAGTAGAACTGTAGACTGTGTTAATAAGACTGATACCAGAGTAGAACTGTAGACTGTGTTAATAAGACTGATACCAGAGTAGAACTGTAGACTGTGTTAATAAGACTGATACCAGAGTAGAACTGTAGACTGTGTTAATAAGACTGATACCAGAGTAGAACTGTAGACTGTTAATAAGACTGATACCAGAGTAGAACTGTAGACTGTGTTAATAAGACTGATACCAGAGTAGAACTGTAGACTGTGTTAATAAGACTGATACCAGAGTAGAACTGTAGACTGTGTCAATAAGACTGATACCAGAGTAGAACTGTAGACTGTGTCAATAAGACTGATACCAGAGTAGAACTGTAGACTGTGTTAATAAGACTGATACCAGAGTAGAACTGTAGACTGTGTTAATAAGACTGATACCAGAGTAGAACTGTAGACTGTGTTAATAAGACTGATACCAGAGTAGAACTGTAGACTGTGTTAATAAGACTGATACCAGAGTAGAACTGTAGACTGTGTTAATAAGACTGATACCAGAGTAGAACTGTAGACTGTGTTAATAAGACTGATACCAGAGTAGAACTGTAGACTGTGTAAATAAGACTGATACCAGAGTAGAACTGTCTGTGTTAATAAGACTGATACAAGAGTAGAACTGTAGACTGTGTTAATAAGACTGATACCAGAGTAGAACTGTAGACTGTTAATAAGACTGATACCAGAGTAGAACTGTAGACTGTGTTAATAAGACTGATACCAGAGTAGAACTGTAGACTGTTAATAAGACTGATACCAGAGTAGAACTGTAGACTGTGTTAATAAGACTGATACCAGAGTAGAACTGTAGACTGTTAATAAGACTGATACCAGAGTAGAACTGTAGACTGTTAATAAGACTGATACCAGAGTAGAACTGTAGACTGTGTCAATAAGACTGATACCAGAGTAGAACTGTAGACTGTGTCAATAAGACTGATACCAGAGTAGAACTGTAGACTGTGTCAATAAGACTGATACCAGAGTAGAACTGTAGACTGTTAATAAGACTGATACCAGAGTAGAACTGTAGACTGTGTTAATAAGACTGATACCAGAGTAGAACTGTTGACTGTTTTCTTTAATAAGACTGATACCAGAGTAGAACTGTAGACTGTTAATAAGACTGATACCAGAGTAGAACTGTAGACTGTGTCAATAAGACTGATACCAGAGTAGAACTGTAGACTGTGTCAATAAGACTGATACCAGAGTAGAACTGTAGACTGTGTTAATAAGACTGATACCAGAGTAGAACTGTAGACTGTGTCAATAAGACTGATACCAGAGTAGAACTGTAGACTGTGTCAATAAGACTGATACCAGAGTAGAACTGTAGACTGTGTTAATAAGACTGATACCAGAGTAGAACTGTAGACTGTTAATAAGACTGATACCAGAGTAGAACTGTAGACTGTTAATAAGACTGATACCAGAGTAGAACTGTAGACTGTGTCAATAAGACTGATACCAGAGTAGAACTGTAGACTGTGTTAATAAGACTGATACCAGAGTAGAACTGTAGACTGTGTCAATAAGACTGATACCAGAGTAGAACTGTAGACTGTGTTAATAAGACTGATACCAGAGTAGAACTGTAGACTGTGTTAATAAGACTGATACCAGAGTAGAACTGTAGACTGTCAATAAGACTGATACCAGAGTAGAACTGTAGAATGTGTTAATAAGACTGATACCAGAGTAGAACTGTAGACTGTGTCAATAAGACTGATACCAGAGTAGAACTGTAGACTGTGTCAATAAGACTGATACCAGAGTAGAACTGTAGACTGTGTTAATAAGACTGATACCAGAGTAGAACTGTAGACTGTTAATAAGACTGATACCAGAGTAGAACTGTAGACTGTGTAATAAGACTGATACCAGAGTAGAACTGTAGACTGTGTCAATAAGACTGATACCAGAGTAGAACTGTAGACTGTGTCAATAAGACTGATACCAGAGTAGAACTGTAGACTGTGTCAATAAGACTGATACCAGAGTAGAACTGTAGACTGTGTTAATAAGACTGATACCAGAGTAGAACTGTAGACTGTGTTAATAAGGCTGATACCAGAGTAGAACTGTAGACTGTCAATAAGACTGATACCAGAGTAGAACTGTAGACTGTGTCAATAAGACTGATACCAGAGTAGAACTGTAGACTGTGTTAATAAGACTGATACCAGAGTAGAACTGTAGACTGTGTCAATAAGACTGATACCAGAGTAGAACTGTAGACTGTGTCAATAAGACTGATACCAGAGTAGAACTGTAGACTGTGTCAATAAGACTGATACCAGAGTAGAACTGTAGACTGTGTCAATAAGACTGATACCAGAGTAGAACTGTAGACTGTTAATAAGACTGATACCAGAGTAGAACTGTAGACTGTGTTAATAAGACTGATACCAGAGTAGAACTGTAGACTGTTAATAAGACTGATACCAGAGTAGAACTGTAGACTGTTAATAAGACTGATACCAGAGTAGAACTGTAGACTGTGTCAATAAGACTGATACCAGAGTAGAACTGTAGACTTTGTTGTTTAAATAAAGACTGATACCAGAGTAGAACAGTAGACTGTGTTAATAAGACTGATACCAGAGTAGAACTGTAGACTGTGTCAATAAGACTGATACCAGAGTAGAACTGTAGACTGTTAATAAGACTGATACCAGAGTAGAACTGTAGACTGTGTTAATAAGACTGATACCAGAGTAGAACTGTAGACTGTTAATAAGACTGATACCAGAGTAGAACTGTAGACTGTCAATAAGACTGATACCAGAGTAGAACTGTAGACTGTGTCAATAAGACTGATACCAGAGTAGAACTGTAGACTGTGTTAATAAGACTGATACCAGAGTAGAACTGTAGACTGTGTCAATAAGACTGATACCAGAGTAGAACTGTAGACTGTGTTAATAAGACTGATACCAGAGTAGAACTGTAGACTGTGTCAATAAGACTGATACCAGAGTAGAACTGTAGACTGTGTCAATAAGACTGATACCAGAGTAGAACTGTAGACTGTGTTAATAAGACTGATACCAGAGTAGAACTGTAGACTGTTAATAAGACTGATACCAGAGTAGAACTGTAGACTGTTAATAAGACTGATACCAGAGTAGAACTGTAGACTGTGTCAATAAGACTGATACCAGAGTAGAACTGTAGACTGTGTCAATAAGACTGATACCAGAGTAGAACTGTAGACTGTGTCAATAAGACTGATACCAGAGTAGAACTGTAGACTGTGTTAATAAGACTGATACCAGAGTAGAACTGTAGACTGTGTTAATAAGGCTGATACCAGAGTAGAACTGTAGACTGTCAATAAGACTGATACCAGAGTAGAACTGTAGACTGTGTCAATAAGACTGATACCAGAGTAGAACTGTAGACTGTGTTAATAAGACTGATACCAGAGTAGAACTGTAGACTGTGTTAATAAGACTGATACCAGAGTAGAACTGTAGACTGTTAATAAGACTGATACCAGAGTAGAACTGTAGACTGTGTCAATAAGACTGATACCAGAGTAGAACTGTAGACTGTGTCAATAAGACTGATACCAGAGTAGAACTGTAGACTGTGTTAATAAGACTGATACCAGAGTAGAACTGTAGACTGTGTCAATAAGACTGATACCAGAGTAGAACTGTAGACTGTGTTAATAAGACTGATACCAGAGTAGAACTGTAGACTGTGTTAATAAGACTGATACCAGAGTAGAACTGTAGACTGTGTTAATAAGACTGATACCAGAGTAGAACTGTAGACTGTGTTAATAAGACTGATACCAGAGTAGAACTGTAGACTGTGTTAATAAGACTGATACCAGAGTAGAACTGTAGACTGTGTTAATAAGACTGATACCAGAGTAGAACTGTAGACTGTGTTAATAAGACTGATACCAGAGTAGAACTGTAGACTGTGTCAATAAGACTGATACCAGAGTAGAACTGTAGACTGTGTCAATAAGACTGATACCAGAGTAGAACTGTAGACTGTGTTAATAAGACTGATACCAGAGTAGAACTGTAGACTGTGTCAATAAGACTGATACCAGAGTAGAACTGTAGACTGTGTTAATAAGACTGATACCAGAGTAGAACTGTAGACTGTGTTAATAAGACTGATACCAGAGTAGAACTGTAGACTGTGTTAATAAGACTGATACCAGAGTAGAACTGTAGACTGTTAATAAGACTGATACCAGAGTAGAACTGTAGACTGTGTCAATAAGACTGATACCAGAGTAGAACTGTAGACTGTGTTAATAAGACTGATACCAGAGTAGAACTGTAGACTGTGTTAATAAGACTGATACCAGAGTAGAACTGTAGACTGTTAATAAGACTGATACCAGAGTAGAACTGTAGACTGTGTCAATAAGACTGATACCAGAGTAGAACTGTAGACTGTGTAATAAGACTGATACCAGAGTAGAACTGTAGACTGTGTTAATAAGACTGATACCAGAGTAGAACTGTAGACTGTTAATAAGACTGATACCAGAGTAGAACTGTAGACTGTGTTAATAAGACTGATACCAGAGTAGAACTGTAGACTGTTAATAAGACTGATACCAGAGTAGAACTGTAGACTGTGTTAATAAGACTGATACCAGAGTAGAACTGTAGACTGTGTTAATAAGACTGATACCAGAGTAGAACTGTAGACTGTGTAATAAGACTGATACCAGAGTAGAACTGTAGACTGTGTTAATAAGACTGATACCAGAGTAGAACTGTAGACTGTGTCAATAAGACTGATACCAGAGTAGAACTGTAGACTGTGTTAATAAGACTGATACCAGAGTAGAACTGTAGACTGTGTCAATAAGACTGATACCAGAGTAGAACTGTAGACTGTGTGGTTTAAATAAGACTGATACCAGAGTAGAACTGTAGACTGTGTTAATAAGACTGATACCAGAGTAGAACTGTAGACTGTGTTAATAAGACTGATACCAGAGTAGAACTGTAGACTGTGTTAATAAGACTGATACCAGAGTAGAACTGTAGACTGTGTTAATAAGACTGATACCAGAGTAGAACTGTAGACTGTGTTAATAAGACTGATACCAGAGTAGAACTGTAGACTGTGTTAATAAGACTGATACCAGAGTAGAACTGTAGACTGTTAATAAGACTGATACCAGAGTAGAACTGTAGACTGTTAATAAGACTGATACCAGAGTAGAACTGTAGACTGTGTTAATAAGACTGATACCAGAGTAGAACTGTAGACTGTGTCAATAAGACTGATACCAGAGTAGAACTGTAGACTGTGTTAATAAGACTGATACCAGAGTAGAACTGTAGACTGTGTTAATAAGACTGATACCAGAGTAGAACTGTAGACTGTGTTAATAAGACTGATACCAGAGTAGAACTGTAGACTGTGTTAATAAGACTGATACCAGAGTAGAACTGTAGACTGTGTCAATAAGACTGATACCAGAGTAGAACTGTAGACTGTGTTAATAAGACTGATACCAGAGTAGAACTGTAGACTGTGTTAATAAGACTGATACCAGAGTAGAACTGTAGACTGTGTTAATAAGACTGATACCAGAGTAGAACTGTAGACTGTGTCAATAAGACTGATACCAGAGTAGAACTGTAGACTGTGTTAATAAGACTGATACCAGAGTAGAACTGTAGACTGTGTCAATAAGACTGATACCAGAGTAGAACTGTAGACTGTGTTAATAAGACTGATACCAGAGTAGAACTGTAGACTGTGTTAATAAGACTGATACCAGAGTAGAACTGTAGACTGTCAATAAGACTGATACCAGAG